>NC_042975.1:4668754-4968754 GCF_901001165.1 Salmo trutta | reverse complement strand
GAATATTGCAAAATGTGCTTTTGCCGAAAAGCTATTTTAAAATCTGACACCGCGATTGCATAAAGGACGGCTGTATCTATAATTCTTAAAATAATTGTTATGTATTTTGTCAAGGTTTATCGTGAGTAATTTAATAAATTCACCGGACGAGTGGGTATGCTAGTTCTCAACATCACATGCTAATGTAAAAAGCTGTTTTTTGATATAAATATGAACTTGATTGAACAAAACATGCATGTATTGTATAACATAATGTCCTAGGAGTGTCATCTGATGAAGATCATCAAAGGTTAGTGCTGCATTTAGCTGTGGTTTTGGTTTTTGTGACATATATGCTTGCATGAAAATGGCTGTGTGATTACTTTTTGGCTGGGTACTCTCCTAACATAATCTAATGTTTTGCTTTCGCTGTAAAGCCTTTTTGAAATCGGACAACGTAGTTAGATTAACTAGAGTCTTATCTTTCAAATGGTGTAAAATAGTAATATGTTTGAGAAATTGAAGTTCTTGCATTTTAGAGGTATTTGTATTTCGCGCCACGCTCTACGATTGGATATTGGTGCGACGTTCCGCTAGCGGAGATGTAACAGGTTAAACAGGTTAAACTGCCTCCTACACAAACTCAGAAGCTAGGATATGCATATTATTATTAGATTTGGATAGAAAACACTCTAAAGTTTCTAAAACTTTTTGAATGTTGTCTGTAAGTATAACAGAACTCATATGGCAGTCAAAACCCTGAGACAAATCCTAACAGGAAGTGGAAAACTGATGTGTGGAATCACTTTCAAGCCTTTGCCTATGAAACACACAGGGACTGGTTACTCATTTGGCACTTCCTAAGGCTTCCACTTTACAAAGTAGTTTGAGTCTTCTCCGGTAAAAACTGACCGAACGAGAAGCCTGGAAAGTTTGTCATAAGGGGAAGGCCATTACTACTATGATGCGCGTGCATGTGGGGACTCTTTCGTTCCGAAATGTTTTATAAGACAATGCAATCGTCCGCCTTGAATATTATTGAGGTTCTGATTGAAAAAGGCCCTAAAGATTTATGCTATACAACGTTTGACATGTTTGACTGAATGTAAATAAAAAAATTGTACTTTCGTGGCGACATGTTCCGCGCGCTTCGTACATTTTGAATAGCCTTCAGAACGCGCTAACAAGAAGGAGCTATTTGGACATAAATTATGAACTTTTTCGAACAAAACAACATTTGTTGTGGACCTGGGATTCCTGGAAGTGCCTTCTGATGAAGATAATCAAGGGTAAGTGAATATTTACAATACTATATTTGATTTTAGATGACTCCAAGATGGCGCTAGTCTGTGTAGCCTAGTGTATTTTTCTGAGCATAGTACCTCGTTTATTGCAAAGTGTGATTTCCCAGTAAAGTTATTTTTAAATCGGGCAATGCGGTTGCATTCACGAGATGTTAATCTATAATTCTTTGAATGACAATATTAGATTTTACCAACGTTTTCGAATAGTATTTTAGTAAATTGTAGCGCTTATTCACCATATGTATTGGAGGGAAAATATTTTCTGAACATCACGCCCCAATGTAAAATGCTGTTTTTATATATAAATATGAACTTTAGCGAACAAAAGAATGCATGTATTGTGTAACATGATGTCCTAGGAGTGTCATCTAATGAAGATTGTCAAAAGGTTAGTGCTTCATTTAGCTGTGTTTTGGTTATTTGTGATGCATGTGGTTGGTCGGAAAATGGAGGTGTGGTTATTTGTGTCGATGTACTCTCCTAACATAATGTAATGTTTTGCTTTCGCTGTAAAGCCTTTTTGAAATCAGACAACATGGTTCGATTCAGGAGAATCGAACCATCTATAAAACGGTGTAAGATAGTCCTATGTTTGAGAAGTAGATATTATTAGATTTGTGGTTTTGAATACGGTGCTCTGATTTTTAACAAAAATTGATCCCGCTAATGGGATTGTAGCGTCAAGAAGCTAACCCAGCTGATTTGTACGGGTCCAGGTTTTGCAGCTCTTTCAGAACATCTGCTATCTGGATTTGGGTGAAGGAGAAGCTGGGGAGGCTTGGGCGAGTAGCTGCGGGGGGGTAGCTGTTGGCCGGGGTTTCAGTAGCCAGGAGGAAGGCATGGCCAGCCGTTGAGAAATGCTTATTGAAATTTTTGATTATCATGGATTTATCGGTTGTGACCGTGTTACCTAGCCTCAATGCAGTGGGCAGCTGGGAGGAGGTGCTCTTGTTCTCCATGGACTTTGAAGTGTCCCAAAACTTTTTGGAGTTACAGCTACAGGATGCAAATTTCTGCTTGAAAAAGCTAGCCTTTGCTTTCCTGACTGACTGCGTGTATTGATTCCTGACTTCCCTGAACAGTTGTATATCACGGGGACTATTCAATGCTATTGCAGTCCGCCACAGGATGTTTTTGTGCTGGTCAAGGGCAGTCAGGTCTGGAGTGAACCAAGGGCTATATCTGTTCTTAGTTCTGCATTTTTTTAACATTGCATGCTTATCAAAGATGGTGAGGAAATTACTTTTAAAGAATGACCAGGCATCCTCGACTGATGGGATGAGGTCAATATCCTTCCAGGATACCCGGGCCAGGTCGATTAGAAAGGCCAGCTCGCAGTAGTGTTTTAGGGAGCGTTTGACAGTGATGAGGGGTGGTCGTTTGACCGCGGACCCATAGCGGATACAGGCAATGAGGCAGTGATCGCTGAGATCCTGATTGAAAACATTGGCGGTGTATTTGGAGGGCAAGTTGGTCAGGATAACGTCTATGAGGGTGCCCATGTTTACAGATTTGGGGTTGTACCTGGGGGGTTCCTTGATGATTTGTGTGAGATTGAGGTCATCTAGCTTAAATTGTAGGACTGCCGGGGTGTTAACTTGTTAGGGCTAGGGGGCAGTATTTACACCGCCGGATAAAAAACGTACCCGATATAATCTGGTTACCACTCCTACCCAGTTACTAGAATATGCATATACTTATTAGATATTGATAGAAAACACCCTAAAGTTTCTAAAACTGTTTGAATGGTGTCTGTGAGTATAACAGAACTCATTTGGCAGGCCAAAACGTGAGAAGATTCTGTACAGGAAGTACCCTGTCTGACCATTTCTTGCCCTTCTTTGTCATCTCTATTCATTACAAAGGATCTCTGCTGTTACGTGACACTTCCTACGGCTCCAATGGGCTCTCAGAGCCCGGGAAAAACCTGAATGACGTAAATCAAAGCCCTGGCTGAAACACACGAGCGCTTTTGCTAAGTGGTCTATCAGAGGACAAAGGGCTTCATGCTCGTGCACTGGCCGCCCCCGTCTTTCTGTTTTTCCCTCTATTTAGCGAAACACAGATTCCCGGTCGGAATTTTATCGCTTTTTTACGAGAAAAATGGCATAAAAATTGATTTTAAACATGCTCTATCTTCAAGTCATTAGAGAATTATTTCTGTTGTAGCTTGGGGCAAATTCACATGTTTGTTGCTATGGTTATGGTGATGTCATCCCACAGGTGTGTCCCAGAGTAGTGGAGGTAAATGGGTCTCTGGCAACGATTTGCTTTAGGCTGTTAGCTGTCACAGTGTGACTGAGCCTTAACACCTTTCGTTTTTCCAGTGCTCGGACTCTGGAAAAAGTCTCACTCAAGGTAGATAGGTGGTGCATCATTAAAATGTCTATGAAGCAGCTGTCTCTCTCTCTCTCTGACCATTGTCATGACTGGCCTGCTCGGGTCAGGTTACCGTGGACCACAATCCTACAAAGAGATCTCTCAAACCCACCAGAGGGGAAGAGATGGAGATGTATGGAGATGGGGGGTTTTATGACACCTCACGCCCATTGTAAATTTAAGGCAGCAGGCAAAATGTCTTTGTCCTCTCACTATGGAGAACCGGCATCAGAACATTAGCATGCAATAAATGGACTTTGGGACAGTAGGTTTCATCAGCCACAATGGTGGTAATGATGATAGATGGAATATGAACATGAATGTTGTTTTTGTTATGTTGTTAAAAGTTAAATGACGACGTTATAACGAAAACATTGTAACTTTAAGTGTTTTTCTAATATGTGCCTGTTGTTTGCATACTGTACGTTGTGTGGAAAATGTCCAGATCAAAGAGAACGTTTTTGTAAAGATGAAATGTGAAGTTAGTTGTCTAAATTGGATCTGACTAAAACCCAGACCTTGCCTTGTAACTTGGTACGCCCAGAGAATTGCCCTAAAGGCGGAAACGCCCATTTCTGACCCGAGGGTATAAAACATGTGAGTTAAGAATTAACATATTAGACTAAGGACCCTGAGCTGCAGCCAAGGTCTGAGTGGTCAGAAAACTCAAAACGCAACACGAGGTTGAAGAAGACAAAGGAACCTTTTAACAACATATGCTACGGACGAGTAGCTGTATCTAAAGGGGGTGAATTCCAGCAGGACCACCCGGTCACCACTCCCCAAGGAATCTTGTGTCTACGCTGTTTTCCTTCCCACGCTGGAATCATCCACACGGCTTATTAGCCCTCCTCCCGAAAACCCATTTTCAGAGCAAGGGCAAGGAAACAGAACACTAACCAAAAGGACACTGACATCGTGAGGAGAAACAGATAGTTACACCCGATAACCGAACACGGACCGTCATCAGAGACTGTATGTTTGTGTATGTGTAACTTAGATTATCATTTTAGCTTGTTAGCAAATAAATAGTCAACTCAATCGGTGTGGTACGGACTTATTTAGTGAGACTCGGGTCACTATGATGATGATGATGATGTTGATAAATAGTTGCTGTCACTCAGTTTTGCCTTTAAATTAGATGTTACCTTATAGATAACAGGTTATGGTTGAGGACCAGCAAATGTTGAAACATTCGTATAATTGAAGGTTAAATAAATGTAAGATGACATCCTACATTTTATGTTATTTTATCTAAATAATGGTGTTAACTTGTTATGGATAGTGGGCAGTATTTTCACGGCCGGATAAAAAACGTACCCGATGTAATCTGGTTATTACTCCTGCCCAGAAACTAGAATATGCATATAATTGGTAGCTTTGGATGGAAAACACTCCAAAGTTTCTAAAACTGTTTGAATGGTGTCTGTGAGTATAACAGAACTCAAATGACAGGCCAAAACCTGAGAAGATTCTGTACAGGAAGTACCCTGTCTGACCATTTCTTGGCCTTCTTTGTCATCTCGATCCAAAACAAAGGATCTCTGCTGTAACGTGACACTTTCTAAGGCTCCCATAGGCTCTCAGAAGGCGCCAGAACGTTGAATGATGACTCTGCTGTCCATGGCTGAAAAACAGTAGCGCATTTGGTAAGTGGTCGATCTGAGACCAATGAGACGGGCGTGCGCATGCACGTGAAGAGTCCATTTTAGATTTTGAGTCTTTGAACGGAAAGGACGTCTCCCGGTCGGAATATTATCGCTTTTTCACAAGAAAAATCGCATAAAAATTGATTTTAAACAGCGTTTGACATGCTTCGAAGTACGAAGTATTTTTTTGTCACAATACGCGTCCGCGCGTCACCCTTCGTCACCCTTCGGATAGTGTCTTGAACGCACGAACAAAACTCCGCTATTTTGATATAACTATGGATTATTTGGAACCAAACCAACGTTTGTTGTTGAAGTAGAAGTCCTGTGAGTGCATTCTGACGAAGAACAGCAAAGGTAATCCAATTTTTCTTATAGTAAATCTGACTTTGGTGAGGGCCAAACTTGGTGGGTGTCAAAATAGCTAACCTGTGATGGCAAGCTATCTACTCAGAATATTGCAAAATGTTCTTTCACCGAAAAGCTATTTTAAAATTGGACATAGCGATTGCATAAAGGAGTTCTGTATCTATAATTCTTAAAATAATTGTTATGTTTTTTGTGAACGTTTATCGTGCGTAATTTAGTAAATTCACCGGAAGTGTTCGGTGTGTATGCTAGTTCTGAACGTCACATGCTAATGTAAAAAGCTGTTTTTTGATATAAATATGAACTTGATTGAACAAAACATGCATGTATTGTATAACATAATGTCCTAGGAGTGTCATCTGATGAAGATCATCAAAGGTCAGTGCTGCATTTAGCTGTGGTTTTGTTTTTTGTGACAATATATGCTAGCTTGAAAAATGGGTGTCTGATTATTTCTGGCTGGGTACTCAGCTGACTTAATCTAATGTTGTGCTTTCGCTGTAAAGCCTTTTTGAAATCGGACAGTGTGGTTAGATAAAGGAGAGTCTTGTCTTTAAAATGGTGTAAAATAGTCATATGTTTGAAAAATGGAAGTTTCGGATTTTCGAGGACTTTGTATTTCGCGCCACGCCCATCATTGGATATTGCAGCAGGTGTTGGGCTAGCGGAACGTCTAGATGTAAGAGGTTAACCAACACAAAAATATCCTGTGGCGTTCTGTATTAGCATCGAACTGCCCCCGCGATATGCAACTTTTCAGGGAAGTTCGAAACCAATACACACAGGCAGTTAGAAAAGCCAAGGCTAGCTTTTTCAAACAGAAATTTGCTTCCTGCAACACAAACTCTAAAAAGTTCTGGGACATTGTAAAGTCCATGGAGAATAAGAACACCTCCTCCCAACTGCCCACTACACTGAGGATAGGAAACTCTGTCACCACCGATAAGCCCACTATAATTGAGAATTTCAATAAGCATTTTTCTACGGCTGGCCATGCTTTCCACCTGGCTACCCTTGCTGCATTCAACAGCACTGCACCCCCCACAGCTACTCGCCCAAGCCTCCCCCATTTCTCCTTCTCCCAAATCCATTCAGCTGATGTTCTGAAAGAGCTGCAAAATCTGGACCCCTACAAATCAGCTGGGCTTGACAATTTGGACCCTTTCTTTCTAAAATTATCTGCCGAAATTATTGCAACCCCTATTACTAGCCTGTTCAACCTCTCTTTCGTGTCATCTGAGACTCCATTGTGTCCTCCTCCCAGAGTGCTAAGAACCTTGGCGTGACCCTGGACAACACCCTGTCGTTCTCCACTAACATCAAGGCGGTGACCCGATCCTGTAGGTTCATGCTCTACAACATTCGCAGAGTACGACCCTGCCTCACACAGGAAGCGGCGCAGGTCCTAATCCAGGCACTTGTCATCTCCCGTCTGGATTACTGCAACTCGCTGTTGGCTGGGCTCCCTGCCTGTGCCATTAAACCCCTACAACTCATCCAGAACGCCGCAGCCCGTCTGGTGTTCAACATTCCCAAGTTCTCTCACGTCACCCCGCTCCTCCGCTCTCTCCACTGGCTTCCAGTTGAAGCTCGCATCCGCAACAAGACCATGGTGCTTGCCTACGGAGCAGTGAGGGGAACGGCACCTCCGTACCTTCAGGCTCTGATCAGTCCCTACACCCAAACGAGGGCACTGCGTTCATCCACCTCTGGCCTGCTGGCCCCCCTACCTCTGAGGAAGCACAGTTCCCGCTCAGCCCAGTTTTTGGCAGACATCACTCCATCACTTCAAACTGTCGACTGATATAATACTGTCAGCACAGGTGTGTCACCCTGACGAGTGATTCTGGAAAGCAGGGGCCCTCCATTGTCTGTTCGCTGCTCTGGCACCCCTATGGTGGAACAAGCTCCCCCACAACGCCAGGACAGCGGAGTCAAACACCACCTTCCGGAGACACCTGAAACCCCACCTCTTTAAAACCTGTTGGGGATAGGGGGCAGTATTTACACGGCCGGATAAAAAACGTACCCGATTTAATCTGGTTACTACTCCTGCCCAGTAACTAGAATATGCATATAATCATTGGCTTTGGATAGAAAACACCCTAAAGTTTCGAAAACTGTTTGAATGGTGTCTGTGAGTATAACAGAACTCATATGGCAGGCAAAAACCTGAGAAGATTCCATGCAGGAAGTGCCCTGTCTGACAAGTTGTTGTTCTTCTTGCCTCTGTTTATTGAAGACTGAGGATCTTTGCTGTAACGTGACACTTCCTACGGCTCACATAGGCTCTCAGAGCCCGGGAAAAAGCTGAACGATATCGAGGCAGGCCCAGGCTGAAACACATTATCACGTTTGGCAAGTGGCCGATCAGAGGACAATGGGCTTAGGCGCGTGCCCGAGTCAACCCCGAGCTTTATTTTCTTTCTTCTTTTTACCTAAACGCAGATTCCCGGTCGGAATATTATCGCTTTTTTACGAGAAAAATGGCATAAAAATTGATTTTAAACAGCGGTTGACATGCTTCGAAGTATGGTAATGAAATATTTAGAAATCTTTTGTCACGAAATGCGCCATGCTCGTAACCCTTATTTACCATTCGGATAGTGTCTTGAACGCACGAACAAAATGCCGCTGTTTGAACATAACTATGGATTATTTGGGACCAAACCAACATTTGTTATTGAAGTAGAAGTCCTGGGAGTGCATTCTGACGAAGAACACCAAAGGTAATCAAACTTTTCTAATAGTAAATCGGAGTTTGGTGAATGCTAAACTTGCTGGGTGTCTAAATAGCTAGCCCTGTGATGCCGGGCTATCTACTTACAATATTGCAAAATGTGCTTTCACCAAAAAGCTATTTTAAAATCGGACATATCGAGTGCATAGAGGAGTTCTGTATCTATAATTCTTAAAATAATTGTTATGCTTTTTGTGAACGTTTATCGTGAGTAATTTAGTAAATTGTTAGTAAATTCCCCGGAAGTTTGCGGGGGGTATGCTAGTTCTGAACGTCACATGCTAATGTAAAAAGCTGGTTTTTGATATAAATATGAACTTGATTGAACAAAACATGCATGCATTGTATAACATAATGTCCTCGGTGTGTCATCTGATGAAGATCATCAAAGGTTAGTGCTGCATTTAGCTGTCTTCTGGGTTTTTGTGACATTATATGCTAGCTTGAAAAATGGGTGTCTGATTATTTCTGGCTGGATACTCTGCTGACATAATCTAATGTTTTGCTTTCGTTGTAAAGCCTTTTTGAAATCGTACAGTGTGGTTAGATTAACGAGAGTCTTGTCTTTAAAATGCTGTAAAATAGTAATATGTTTGAGAAATTGAAGTAATAGCATTTCAAAGGTATTTGAAAATCGCGCCACAGGATTCAACTGGCTGTTACGTAGGTGGGACGAATTCGTCCCGCCTGCCCTAGAGAGGTTAAAAGTGTTGGGGGCAACGCTTTTTATTAAAGAAGTGTCTGTATCTCCGGCAGTTCGTCTGGGTCACACACAGGCTTTGATGAAAGGAAATGCCCTTTACCCTCTCCAAAGAATTACCATGAAAACCTTTAGCATACCTGTGGGCAGTAGAATCTGCAGTCAAGAAAACCTTTTTCTAGGCCCTTTACCCCGCTATGTGGTTATAGGTTTGGTTGATCACGCCTCTAATACGGGCAGCTTACATAAAAACCCATTTAATTTTCAACACTTCAATGCAGAGTATGTAGCTCTCTGTCAGGACGGACGTCAGGTCCCTGCTAAGGCTTTCCAACCGCAATTTAATAACAACATATCTGTGTGAGAATTTTACAATCTATTCCTGGCTACCGGGAGGCATCTAAAAGATCTCTCTTTACCTATTGACAGAAATGATTTTGCAGAGGGTTACACATTGTATGCTTTCAATTTATCCCCTGATGATGACACCTCAGGAAATCTGTCTGTGGTGTCCCAAGGCAACCTCAGGCTGGAAATGCGTTTCCGTACACCTTTAGCCTGTACAGTTAGCATGATTGTTTATGCGTGCTCTGATTCAATCTTGGAAGTGAATGCCCGAAGACAGGTCTTAGTGGATTATTATTAAGGACTGTTGAGCAAAGACATGAATACCCAAGAGTTGGAAGGGCTCATGACCCGCTTGATTGGAAAACAATTTTATGGAGTGTGGGCTTGTGATGAATTACCTATTGAGAAATGGCCTGAGCGGCCGGCCATGTTTATTGTCAATACCCATCCTAAACACATGCCAGGTGAACACTGGCTAGCTGTGACACTAGAAGATGAAGGAGGAAGAAAAATCTCAACTTTTTTTGATTCCTACGGCTTTCCCCCTGGTTTTTCACATTTTCCCAAATCCATTTTCCCAAATCTAGCTGTGCTTTGGCAAAGTGGGTGGGGTTATATCCTGCCTGTTTGGCCCTGTCCGGGGGTATCATCGGATGGGGCCACAGTGTCTTCTGATCCCTCCTGTCTCAGCCTCCAGTATTTATGCTGCAGTAGTTTATGTGTCGGGGGGCTAGGGTCAGTCTGTTACATCTGGAGTATTTCTCTTGTCTTATCAGGTGTCCTGTGTGAATTTAAATATGCTCTCTCTAATTCTCTCTTTCTCTCTTTCTGTCTATCTCTCGGAGGACCTGAGCCCTAGGACCATGCCTCAGGACTACCTGGCATGACGACTCCTTGCTGTCCCCAGTCCACCTGGCCGTGCTGCTGCTCCAGTTTCAACTGTTCTGCCTGCGGCTATGGAACCCTGACCTGTTCACCGGACGTGCTTGTTGCACCCTCGACAACTACTGTGATTATTATTATTTGACCATGCTGGTCATTTATGAACATTTTAACATCTTGACCATGTTCTGTTATAATATCCACCCTGCACAGCCAGAAGAGGACTGGCCACCCCTCATAGCCTGGTTCCTCTCTAGGTTTCTTCCTAGGTTTTGGCCTTTCTAGGGAGGTTTTCCTAGCCACCGTGCTTCTACACCTGCATTGCTTGCTGTTTGGGGTTTTAGGCTGGGTTTCTGTACAGCACTTTGAGATATCAGCTGATGTACGAAGGGCTATATAAATACATTTGATTTGATTTGATTTGATATTAAAGATTTTTTGACCAAAAACGGATCAAAGATCTACTACAGCATCAAACAAGTGCAAGATAACCTTTCCACTAAATGTGGTCAACACTGTGTATTCTACCTGTGCCAAAGAGCCCGGGGAGTTTCTTTTGAAGATGTGATGTCTCTTTATAATGATGATTTAAGAAGTAATGATAGCGTGGTAGATTGTTTTGTTAGAAAATATCAAAAGTGTTCAAATATGTGTCCTTTAAGACCGTGTAATCAAGGCGTATGCTCACGTCAAATGTTTCAAGAATGCCACAAATGTTAAATTGCTTAATTTTTCTAATAAACTTTATTGAATTTAATCATAGTCGTTCAAAAGTCATTCAAAAGTCATTCAAAATTCATTCAAAAGTCTAACCACCCCGAGAGATCGGGATTAGGAAAAGGTCCGGAGGCATTCATGGGGCTAAATGAGTCATCATCAGGCTGGAAATGCGAAAGTGCCTAGACCAATTGAAGAGACGCCGGCAATCCTAAACAAACTTACACACACCTTTTCTGGTTTCAAAAGCCCCCCCCCCATGCAGACACACCCCCCTTTTTGTTTTGAAACACACACACAATTACCCACCCTCACACGCACACGCCCCCCTGCGCACGTGCCAGTCCTAAACAAACGTACACACACACTTTGTCTGGTTTCAAAAGCCCCCCATGCAGAGACACACCCCACTTTTTTGTTTTGAAACACACACACAATTACCCTCCCTCACACGCACACACCCCCTGCACACGCACACGTCTTTCCGGAATTCCTTTTTTGTCAAGCCCTGCCTGGGGATGGCTCGAAAATGCATAGCCCACAGAGTTCTTACGTTAAAGGTGAGATACAGCTTTAAAACCATTTTATTTAATTCATAATATTTAGTACATATCTTTTTAAAAACAGCTTGTGCAATATTGTAACACGCATTAATGTTTTTTATGTATAAACAACGTTTGAAGAAATGACAGATTCCCATTCGTTAAGGGGTAGCTTTAAAACCATTTATTTAATTCATAATATTTAGTACAGACCTTTGAATAATTAATACAATACATTTTTACTGTTCCTTTCTTACGGATAACGGGCCCGGCTATAGGGTTGTCACTGAACCACAACCGCAGTCTGTGTCCAACTCCCCAGCGTCAAGACTCGGTAAGTTTTCACCCCAGGGATATATCCTACGTCTGGCCTGTAGACTCTCTGTCACAAGATTCGTAGTGGAGAGAAGACCAAGGCGCAGCGGGATTGTGGATACTCATGTTTATTTATAAAAACAAGTAAAGTATCCACTGGAAAACCAAAAAAAACAATACTCACAACGGCAACAGTGTGGCATGCTAAAACAAACGCAGTGCACACAATCAACTACCCACAATCCCAAAGAAAAAAAAAAAAAAAACACCCTTCTATATAGGACTCCCAATCAAAGGGAACTCAACACACCTGCCTTTAATTGGGAGTCCAAATCACCAGCTCAACAATTAAACACACAACCTGTCACGTCCTGACCCTAAAACTAATACAATAGCTCCATCTGCTGGTCAGGACGTGACACTCTCGCCCGTGTGTCTTAAGGATAGAAGCGGCCATCGACGTAATTGTTCACGATTTTTGAAAAGATTGTCCAGCTTATTCATCAGGGTTATGAATATAGGGTAATCCCTAAACACAGGCATAAAATAATTCACATCCTTGCAGGCTTTCGATAATACATATGAATTTACAGACTTAGTCGCATTTGTACTATCAAATTGTTCACATGCTAAAATTGTCACTTTGGAGTCGGGGCTATAAGCCATTGAAGAGATCCTGATGGCTTGTAAATCACAGCGACCCTCCACCCTCTCTTCCATAGCATAGCCTAGCACGGCTGTACCACTCAGGGCCTGTTCAATTTGACAGAGCGCTAGCCGTATCTTAAGCCATTCTCTCATACGCAGTGCAGGAGAAAAACTCCCGGGTTTTGCATGATAAAGGGGTCTGGGGCCGCTGTCTGTGAAAATCTTCACCGTTGAATCCTCAGGTTTGAACATATAAGTCATATGGCCATCACTAGTATCCAAAAACTCTTTAAAACATTCTGGGGCCTCACCCCAAAGATCCTCGTTGCTTTTATCATTGGGTTCGCGACAAGAGACGCATAGTACCCCGAGAATTGGCCTAGGAGTCATAATTTTCTGTTTAATGTTCAGGGTTTTTATTTTTTAAATCTTGTTTAGTGTTCTGGGGCCGCATGTGTGTCTGGGACGTATTTATATGATGTCTGCCTCCACATAACCCCCCGGACATTCCTAATTCATAGACAACAACCCTAAGAGCAATAAAATAGGGGGGCGTGGGGTCATCCTCTTTGAAATGTTCAAACACAACCCCCCCAGTTCAATGAGGGCCCTACACATCAATCATCATGACAACTTCAAAGAGATGCAATATAGATATAACACACACTCTAACATGTGACAGAACAGGATAAAACTATATGACCCTAACCACGTGACACCTTCCCGCCAGGATGTCCAGACCGGATGCCCTTATTTGGGCATGTACGACCCAGGGTCATAAATATAGGGTCATAAATCACGATTTTGACCGATGCCGTCTCCTTTATTCTCTCTTACGTCCTCTTCATACATCCACCAAATACACACTTACAACCTTTAGGCTTCCTACAAAATATAGGTTAGGCTATAGTTTACCTCAATGTGTTGCAGACATCTCTCTAATTCCTCCATCTCCAACCAGTTGTCTTCACTTTGGTCACATGCACAGTCTCCTGTGGGAGGATCAGGTGGGAAGCAGAGTCAAGGATGGAGTAAGAGGCAAAGGAGGCACAGTGGCCTGGCACATCACAGCATGCATCTCCAGAAAATAATCTGTGGACTGTCACCAATTGTCACTGTGTGCTGGGTCCGCATGTGGTTCAACTCTGGCACAATGTAGTGGCGCTGTGTGTTGGCGAACTGTCGCAGCGACATGGACACCAAGCTGAGGAGGTGACATGTTTCCACAAATGTGGAGTTGGAGCCGCCAGTTAGGAAGACCAACAGATTCCCTGCAAACAACTTTCCCACTCTGGTCTGGGACTCCCACTTCCTCATGTGGCCCACAACACACCGTCTCCATGGTGATGGCAAAACCATTTATTTTCAGGGCTGAGCTGATGACACCTGCTGGACATCCTGGCTCATGGCAGACATTGAACAACTCCTTCAGCTTGTTATCAAACACTATGCACTTCGGATCTTACACACACTCTTTGATAGTATATCTTGGCTCATACTGTGATGATTGTGATTCTGACCTCTCAGGATCATACAGCAAGTCCTGGTCTTCACTCATCACCCTCTCCCTCTCAGTCAGCTCCATCTGTGGCAGACAGGGGCAGGACTCGGTTTTATACCGATGGAGAAGCACACTGTGATTCCTCCCATGTAGCTCAGCTGGTAGAGCATGGCGCTTGCAACGTCAGGGTTGTGGGTTCAATTCCCACTTGGGACCAGTACGAAAATGTATGCAGTCACTACTGTAAGTCGCTCTGGATAAGTGCGTCTGCTAAATTACACCCACAAGCGAGCCACTCTGGGCGGCCGTCGCGGCTCACGGCAATTTACTACCGAGGTAAAGACAGATTCAGGTTGTATATTGTAGTTTTCCTTGCGTTCACCAACAGCAGTTAGGGACCGTCAACATAGTGACAAATCCAATTTTTCAAATTTCAATAGCTCTTTAAAACGTTCAAAACTGGTTCTAGCTAACCCGATGGTAAAGACACATTGCACACACTTTTTTATGTAGGTTTACGTTTAACACTATTTTAAATGATTCATTTTAAGCTTTGGTCATGTGACCCACACACCTCAAACAAGGTTCAGAATGTACACTCAGTGGGCCTACACATTGCACAGCCTTTTGTTTGTCCATTTGCATTTAATAAGATTTCACAATATTTTTTAAAAGATTCAAATTTCAATAGCTCCTTTGTCTTATGACCTACAACCCTCAAACTACTTTCAGAATATCCACAACACACCTTAAATGTAGCACAACCTTTTGTTTGTCCATTTTAATGTCACACGATTTTACATTAATTTTAAGTGTTTATCAATGTTTCTAATTTCAATAACTCCTTGGTCATGTGACCTACAAGCCTCAAACTACTGTCAAAATGTCCACTGAGTAGCCTTATATATTGCACACACTTTTGTTTGTCCATTTTCATCAAACTTGGTTTGACATTAATTTTTCAAACTTTATAATTTCAATTGCTCCTTTAGTCATGTGACCTACTGACTTCTAACAAGGTTCAGAATGTACACTAGACTAGCCTTATATATTGCACACTGTAATCTCATGCGGTGTTACGTACATTTTTCATGGTTTTGAATTTCAATAGCTCCTTGGTCATGTTAATTACACACCTAAGAAGTGTGCTGTGGATATATATACACCCATATTGCATAACCTCTAGTTATGTATCTTCTATATTGTTGTACATGAATATTAGTTTGACAATTAGGGAGTTCAGTCCAGTGTTGTGTTTACCTTTTCTGTAATGTTTATCTATAATACTTGGTAGTTCTGAGTACTTATTTTCCCTTTTCTTTATTTTTCACAGAATTTAAGAGCGGTACACAATAGGAGAGAGAAAGAGAATATATCCTTTCATCGTTAATAATATAAACTATAAAGGAAAAGTACGAGAGTTATGTTATTCTTTGTTCAAAGCTGGGATGGAGAGTGAAATACACGGCCAGTCAGGTAGGCTGCAGTGGGTTTGCTGGTCAATACATATACTGAACATGTAACCACAATAATGGTGGCCAGATAATCAATTAATGATCATTTTATGTTGACAAATTAAACAGAAATTGTAGACCTTTACTCTTTTCCAACATGTCAACAGACACTTTACTTTAAATAAGTACAAAACATTACAAAGTGTTAACTTTCTCTTTATCCCTGGTTGTTGGACATTACACAGTGTTAACTTTCTCTTTATCCCTGGTTGATGTACATTACACAGTGTTAACTTTCTCTTTATCCCTGGTTGATGTACATTACACAGTGTTAACTTTCTCTTTATCCCTGGTTGATGTACATTACACAGTGTTAACTTTCTCTTTGTCCCTAGTTGATGTACATTACACAGTGTTAACTTTCTCTTTATCCCTGGTTGTTGAACATTACACAGTGTTAACTTTCTCTTTATCCCTGGTTGACGTACATTACACAGTGTTAATTTTCTCTTTATCCCTGGTTGATGAACATTACACAGTGTTAACTTTCTCTTTATCCCTGGTTGATGTACACTACACAGTGTTAACTTTCTCTTTATCCCTGGTTGATGTACATTACACAGTGTTAACTTTCTCTTTATCCCTGGTTGATCTACATTACACAGTGTAAACTTTCTCTTTATCCCTGGTTGTTGAACATTACACAGTGTTAACTTTTTCTTTATCCCTGGTTGATGTACATTACACAGTGTTAATTTTCTCTTTATCCCTGGTTGTTGAACATTACACAGTGTTAACTTTCTCTTTATCCCTGGTTGATGTACATTACACAGTGTTAACTTTCTCTTTATCCCTGGTTGATGTACATTACACAGTGTTAACTTTCTCTTTATCCCTGGTTGATGTACATTACACAGTGTTAACTTTCTCTTTATCCCTGGTTGATGTACATTACACAGTGTTAACTTTCTCTTTATCCCTGGTTGATGAACATTACACAGTGTTAACTTTCTCTTTATCCCTGGTTGATGTACATTACACGGTGTTAACTTTCTCTTTATCCCTGGTTGATGTACATTACACGGTGTTAACTTTCTCTTTATCCCTGGTTGTTGAACATTACACAGTGTTAACTTTCTCTTTATCCCTGGTTGATGTACATTACACGGTGTTAACTTTCTCTTTATCCCTGGTTGATGAACATTACACAGTGTTAACTTTCTCTTTATCCCTGGTTGATGAACATTACACAGTGTTAACTTTCTCTTTGTCCCTAGTTGATGTACATTACACAGTGTTAACTTTCTCTTTATCCCTGGTTGTTGAACATTACACAGTGTTAACTTTCTCTTTATCCCTGGTTGTTGAACATTACACAGTGTTAACGTTCTCTTTATCCCTGGTTGTTGAACATTACACAGTGTTAACTTTCTCTTTATCCCTGGTTGATGTACATTACACAGTGTTAACTTTCTCTTTTTCCCTGGTTGTTGAACATTACACAGTGTTAACTTTCTCTTTACCCCTGGTTGATGTACATTACACAGTGTTAACTTTCTCTTTATCCCTGGTTGTTGAACATTACACAGTGTTAACTTTCTCTTTATCCCTGGTTGTTGAACATTACACAGTGTTAACTTTCTCTTTATCCCTGGTTGTTGAACATTACACAGTGTTAACTTTCTCTTTATCCCTGGTTGATGTACATTACACAGTGTTAACTTTCTCTTTATCCCTGGTTGATGTACATTACACAGTGTTAACTTTCTCTTTATCCCTGGTTGATGTACATTACACAGTGTTAACTTTCTCTTTATCCCTGGTTGATGTACATTACACAGTGTTAACTTTCTCTTTATCCCTGGTTGATGAACATTACACAGTGTTAACTTTCTCTTTATCCCTGGTTGATGAACATTACACAGTGTTAACTTTCTCTTTATCCCTGGTTGATGTACATTACACAGTGTTAACTTTCTCTTTATCCCTGGTTGATGAACATTACACAGTGTTAACTTTCTCTTTATCCCTGGTTGATGAACATTACACAGTGTTAACTTTCTCTTTATCCCTGGTTGTTGAACATTACACAGTGTTAACTTTCTCTTTACCCCTGGTTGATGTACATTACACAGTGTTAACTTTCTCTTTATCCCTGGTTGTTGAACATTACACAGTGTTAACTTTCTCTTTACCCCTGGTTGATGTACATTACACAGTGTTAACTTTCTCTTTATCCCTGGTTGTTGAACATTACACAGTGTTAACTTTCTCTTTATCCCTGGTTGTTGAACATTACACAGTGTTAACTTTCTCTTTATCCCTGGTTGATGTACATTACACAGTGTTAACTTTCTCTTTATCCCTGGTTGATGTACATTTCAGAGCCTCTTCAGTGTGGATGGGGTATAGCAGACATTTTCAACAACAAAGACTGCACTTCCAGTTTGTGTTCTTAACTCTGTTGAACTCTTTTGTCTTCATTCTTAGTTACAGCACATGGAACCACCTGTCACGTTCGTGAGGAGAGACGGACCAAGGCGCAGCGTGATTAGATTTCCACATCTTTAATACAAATTGAAACTTCAGCAAAACAATAAACGAACACCGAAACGTGACTAAGTGGTGCTACATGCACAATACACAAAACAATATCCCACAAACACTGGTGGGAAAAATGGCTACATAAATATGATCCCCAATTAGAGGCAACGATTACCAGCTGCCTCTAATTGGGGACCATACAAAACACCAACATAGAAAATATAAACTAGAACGCCCCCTAGTCACGCCCTGACCTACTACACCATAGAGAAACAAGGGCTCTCTATGGTCAGGGCGTGATACCACCTTTGGCATGCAAAAATTCAATCTACAACAAAACAAAGCGTAACACATTATAAATAATATCAAATAGCAATGCAGTATGACGAATTAGCCATTGTGTTATATCATAAATTGTCTTACATGCCGTTACTGTTGTCAAAAGATTATAAACATGTTAAATAAAGTTACTAACCCAGTCAGTCTTTGGGCCACATCCAGGTTCTTTATCAGTGACACACAGGAAGCAGTTGTTGGCTTTGTTGAACTCTGAAATCATAGGCATGAACTGAACATATGGCTGTCCCACACAACTACATAAAAATAAAGAATTGTCATTTACTTTTAATTAAATTTCATTACATACCAGACAGTCTTAGTATATCCTCAGCCATTTCTTTTGGCAGTTGCTCCATGTGTTTTTGTGAAGGTTCTATGCACTTTGGAAGGGATGTTGGGGAAGTTCTGTGCAACTTCCTTGGCCATCTACACCAAAAAAGAAAATAGAGTTTTGGACCTAATTGTCACATATCAGCTAACCATTCATTATTGAAAATATAACTATCAAACCTGCATTACAAAGTCCCCACAGCTGAAGTTGTCCTGCTGCATGATGTGCGCTATTTCCCCTCCTTTCCACTTCATGTCCACCCAGCTGTCTTTTCCATGGCAGGATCTTCTCATTTTGAAGTATTCTCTTTTTTTAACTTGGTAAGTCAGTTAAGATCAAATTCTTATTTACAATGACAGCCTAGGAACAGTGGGTTAACTGCCTTGTTCAGGACAACATATTTGTACCTTGTCAGCTAGGGATTCAATCTTGCAACCTTTCGGTTCCTAGTCCAACACTCTAACCACTAGGCTACGCTACCACCCCATGTAAACATAATGGAATTCTGATTAGTTATAGGCAAATGAATACACAGGTCAAAACCGTATGCTGTTTTCCTTATCAGTATAATCTAGTAGAGGTAATTTCCTTTATGCCCATTCTACACACAGCCTAAATTATAGGCACTGAACCATTTACAGGACAATAATACAAGTAGCATTGAGGATCCAACCCTATCAGAGTGAATAAATATAGCGTTTGTAGTCTTTAATAAAAAAATATGAAGTGACAGTTTCATCAGAATGTGCTTAAAGAAAGTCATATCACAAAGATCACAAATGACAGTGCCCACCAAATATGACAATAGAGAATTAATTGTAAGCACCAATTTAAAGTGTGTTTTGTCTAAATAAAATCTGAAAATGTCAGCTGTTGAACATAATACTTCTATTTGCTATAGCAATTGATGATATATGCAGTTGATGAATATTCCATGTACCAACACTACATGTAGGACGGACATTCCCACATACAGTATACACATACTGTACAAAGAGACATGTTTCAGCTATGTTTTTACCACTCAGAATCCAGAATGGATATGACAATGGGGCCAGCACAGGACGTAATTCACCCTTACAACAATCTACTTTTGATCTTCTTGACTTCTTATCTGGAAAACTGCTACTGTGTGTCAAGAAAGGAGCCCCAATTAGGGGTTAGTGTACTCCAGTAAAAAAGGGCTGGTTTAGATTAGAAACTATTGCCCCGGGTCCCCGTTCATAGGGGTATGAGAGACTAGTCAGTGATACAATTGAGTTGGCACTTTATTGGCCCAAACACACAGACCCACAAGGTTGAGGTCACTCATTGACACATTGTGTCTAACTGTCCAATAATAGGATCCAAAGTGTTAGGAAATATTTGTTCCCATAAATACAAAGGAGGATGTCTCTCCTCAAACCTCTGGCACTTTAGTCAGACTGCCAGACTGTGTAAAAACTTGATGTGGCCGGCAACGGAGTTCCCATTGGCCAAACACCACGGGGACCAATCAGGAGAATACAGTCAGGTCAAGGGTGCCAACTGAAAATCAAGGGGTGTGTCTGTGCCTTTGGATGACTCTCTCCTTACAGAGAACCCCTGTGGTTCAAGTCAAGAGCTACCTTCCCCCTTTCAGTCTGCTCTGTGCATGTCTGAACGTGGCAGAGCCAGCAGCCAAGAGAGTTTTTCACAGTGTGTCATAAAATTATTACACTTATGAATGTATGTAAAAGGCTAATATGTGTTAAATGCAGTACAATGTTATAACTAACACCTGAATTTGAATGCAACATGTTCTAATTGTTACACAGAGTGAAACAGGGAAACCCAAGAGCAGACAACAGGATCTGAATAGTAACAAATGGCTAGAAACGTAGACTGACTGAGCAGAGATTATGATCTGGCAGCATGGAAGTGGCAGGGCGGAGTATTTGTAGAGGTCTTGATTATGGAACAGGTTGCAGCTGGTGGGGATCTGCTCTGACTCCAGCACACCTGTCTCCGCCCATACAATCACACACACACACACACACACACACACAGAGGGAGAGGGAGAGAGCAGGCGGCAGGTCAAGGAGACACAGGATGAGCAGTAGAGGGTGTTGCAGGAGCAGATGTGACATTGATTCTTCCTTCTCTTTCTGTCCAGCAGGGTCAACCAAAAACACTTGGCCTGATGGTTCGTGCAGATACTGGGGAAGCAATATAGAAATGTATTGATCCCTTAAATTATTGTACTATTAAATCACACATATCACAACCCCCTCTTACCAAAAATGTACCTAAATTAATTTTGGGAAAAGGATTTTACTCACAATGAACTTCCAGTGCTTCTGAAAGTGCTGATCCTTTCAGCACTGTAGTTACCGAAGTTCACCTGAAATAAATAATTTCACCTGGCACTAAGCCCCCCAAAAAGTATCAATAGTCTATCCTTTAACAATTCCACTAACAGATTGTATTAGTACCTTGGGCAGACTTGCGCACTAAACTTCTTTCTCCATTTAGAATGACTTGGGCTGAGTAATGAGTAAATCTTTGTCCCGTGACCACATCTTTTTGTGGCTGTTTGAAAGTACCATTTGAATGTCTGTATAAGGAGAGAAAGTAAAACCACAAATGCTTTGAAGGTGAAGAACATTATACAAATAATTAAGCATAAACTAAAATATATAGACACTTCAGAGAATATTGGTTAGTTAGAACGATTGTTTATCGATATTTAAAACAAAAATGAATTACATTTGCCTTTGTTTTTATTTTTCTAATATATTCTGGCTACATGCAACTTAATGGGTCATTATCACACACACATATATATATATGTATGCCTTGTTAGGGAGATTAAGTATCATACATTAAGGTGTTATGTAGTCAGAAAAGTGTTATTGCTGACAATACTGTGTTTACATGATGACACATTTTCACCATTGACTTTAAAGTGACAGAATAAGGGCCATAAATATTAAAGTGTATGTCATCAGAAACATTCAACTCCAATTCCTGTTAAATACATATTCAAATCATATTTTATTTGTCACATACACATGGTTAGCAGATGTTAATGCGAGTGTAGCGAAATGCTTGTGCTTCTAGTTCCGACAGTGCAGTAATATCTAATAAGTAATCAAACCTAACAATTTCACAACAATTACCTTATACACACAAGTGGAAAGGAATGAATAAGAATATGTACATAAAAAAATATATGAATGAGTGATGGAATAGAACGGCATAGGCAAGATGCAGTGGATGGTATAGAGTATAGTATAGACACATGAGATGAGTAATGTAGGGTATGTAAACATATAAAAGTGGCATTGTTTAAAGTGGCTAGTGATACATTACATAATGATATTACATGTCCTTGGACTTTGGTATGTGCACATCTAATGTACGTCTATGTTTATCATTCATACTGTATGAAATGTTTTTTTCCCCCAAGATATGTTTAGAATTGAAAAAATGCTTATTGTCATGTTATGACTAGTATTTATTACCTCACCCACAAGCCATTTGTGGGGTTGCAGAGTTTTAAACTCTGAGTGATGGAGTAGGTAAGAGGAATTTTTGTCTGTAGACCTCACAACAGCAACCACCACCTCGCAATTCTTTCTTCGCCACAGAGCTGTGACCGGCAATAAGCTTAAACATGAACTGAAAACAATCACAATCAAATCAAATGTATTTATAAAGCCCTTCTTACATCAGCTGATATCTCAAAGTGCTGTACAGAAACACAGCCTAAAACCCCAAACAGCAAGCAATGCTGGTGTAGAAGCACGGTGGCTAGGAAAAACTCCCTAGAAAGGCCAGAACCTAGGAAGAAACCTAGAGAGGAACCAGGCTATGAGGGCCAGTCCTCTTCTGGCTGTGCCGGGTGGAGATTATAAAAGAACAAATCCTTTAACAAATAAAATAAAAACCACACCTGGCCTAGTTGTCTAGTTCTAGGTGATGTTGCCTCATCCCTGCTGGTTTCTTTTTATCCTTCTTCTTTGGCTCAGGTAACTTGTCAGGTGAGTCTTTTCTTTGTCTCTTGGCCCACTGCTCCTCTTCCTGGTCCAACAACTTCTTGCGGTAGGGGTGACCAGTGATTCTGGCAGTCCCTATACCTTCCTTGGAGGGTGGCATACATTTTCAAAATGAATTCAGTTGGACGGAGGAATTTCTTATTTTCTCAAATGGAAAGCTTCAGGATCCAGAACCACTGTTCCACATAGCAGTTGGTGTCCTGTGATTTCACTGATTGCGATGTTGTGATGGTCACATTACAATATCTTGTAAGGTCACCCAGCAGTATCCCACTCCATAGGGGGAAAATGACCATGTAAGTGTCCATTAGAACATTGATTATCCCAGGGCAGAAAAGGCGTATTTTCAGGCCCTGTCTGTCTCCTCCAGAAGACTCTGCGAATGTTTAAGAACTGATACGAAGTCACGTGTGAAGGGAGATTGTCCACATATTGTTTGTTTTGCTGACATTGCACATTCTTCATAACTGTCATCTCTCATCACGTCCTCCACTTTCACCTTCTCTGACTTCATAATACTCTCATCTAAATGCTTTTGCGATTCATCCACAAGATTACTTTTATGTTGTGATTTGAAAAGCACACACACGTGTCTAAAGACATCGAGTGCCTCGAAGAAAGAGGTGATGTTGAGAAACAAGGCAAAGCAAAAAGTTGCAATCTCTTTGAGCCCATTGTTAATTGTTTTCTTCCGAAATCCCTGGCCGACAGCCTTAAGGATGTGGGCAGAGCACAGATGGAGCACTGTGAAGTCTTCGCAGTCTTCTTTTTCCGCCAAGGAAACTATGCTGTGGGCTCTGTTTAGATAAGAAGTGATGCTCTCTTTGTTAAATGAGAGAAATACACTTCCAATCATCCTCCACCTGTCTCACCTTGCAGCTTCTCATTTGTGAGACCTTGCGTACTGTCTCCATTAACCAAAAGGTTATTGTTGGGATAGAGTGCTGAACACTAATCATCTCGGATATGGGGAGGGGTAGTTTATCCTTGCCCATTCCGGGCAGAACCAAAGCATTGTACAGAACTCTTTTACTTTGATTGCTAATCTTAGACACAACAACCTCACCAGTGGCATCAAAATGAAGAGTCACTGGACTGCGCTTTCTCCGATGTTCAACTAGAATCTTTAAACCCTCTTCTGTGTACAAGTGAACACCAAACGGCTCAACTTGGAGGTGCTGCATGTATCCAGAATAAGTAGCTGAAGTTGTGGCACACTCCTTCAAAACCTTTAGTGTAAGCATGAGCTCTAGCATCATGTCATCGTGCAGCTTTGTGCTCTTTCTGATTTCAGCCCCAATCACTTTGAGAATATCTTTTGAAAGGCTTCTTGTAATGTTGCCTGCCAAAATCTCTTCTGTACGTGTGTTTAACTGTCTGTATTTGTAAGTCGCTCTGGATAAGAGCGTCGGCTAAATGACTTAAATGTAAATGTTAAATGTCTGTATCACTGAAGAATATAAAATCTATTTTGATTTGTTTAACACTTTTTTGGATACTACATGATTCCATAGTTTTGATGTCTTCACTACTATTATACAATGTAGAAGATAGTAAAAAATAAAGAAAAACCCTGGAATGAGTAGGTGTGTCCAAACTTTTGACTGGTACTGTACATTTTGGATTTGTGTGCCCATGAAAACTATATTCACACCGTAACATAAGGAAACATTAAATGTTAAATAAGCCTAGTTAGTGTATTTCCAAAATCGCCAAACAAAGAACTGTCCGAGCAAGATCCAGGATTCTTACCGGGTTCAAGTTCAATGTCTCATTTAACTGATAAATGCTTAATATATCATATAACAACAAACACTGCCATGAATGCAAGGTAAGAAATGTAGTGTTTTATGTCACACGATTCTGGACAAATTTGTCAAGACACCAACCATGAAAAAGTGTTAAACATAGTTTATTAAATTAACTTGTGAATTTTATTGAATGTTCCTTATATCAATTACATATCAACAGCTGTATCTGTGAGTTGTCCACCGCAGGAAATCCTCACTGGTACTGTAGCTTATAGAAATACCCTTAGGCGATGTCAGAGGTGTTACTGTGTTTCCCAGCGTTATACCTATCATGGACATTCGATACACTGAGTCACATTAGTAGAAATCTCATGCATCCATTTGACAAGTTTGAACATAGGAATGTGTGTTGTAATACACAGTACAGTCGTGGCCAAAAGTTGAGAATGACACAAATATTAATTTTCACAAAGTCTGCTGCCTCAGTTTGTATGATGGCAATTTGCAAATACTCCATAATATTATGAAGAGTGATCCGATGAATTGCAAAGTCCCTCTTTGCCACGCAAATGAACTGAATCCTAAAAAAAACATTGCCACTGCATTTCAGCCCTGCCACAAAAGGAGGCTTCAGGGCGCCCAAGAAAGTCCAGCAAGCGCCAGGACCGTCTCCTAAAGTTGATTCAGCTGCGGGATCGGGGCACCACCAGTAAAGAGCTTGCTCAGGAATGGCAGCAGAAAGGTGTGAGTGCATCTGCACGCACAGTGAGGCGAAGACTTTTGGAGGACGGCCTGGTGTCAAGAAGGGCAGCAAAGAAGCCACTTCTCTCCAGGAAAAACATCAGGGACAGACTGATATTCTGCAAAAGGTACAGGGATTGGACTGTTGAGGACTGGGGTAAAATCATTTTCTCTGATGAATCCCCTTTCCGATTGTTTGGGTCATCCGGAAAAAAGCTTGTCCGGAGAAGACAAGGTGAGCGCTACCATCAGTCCTGTGTCATGCCAACAGTAAAGCATCCTGAGACCATTCATCTGTGGGGTTGCTTCTCAGCCAAGGGAGTGGGCTCACTCACAATTTTGCCTAAGAACATAGCCATGAATAAAGAATGGTACCAACACATCCTCCGAGAGCAACTTCTCCCAACCATTCAGGAACAGTTTGGTGATGAACAATGCCTTTTCCAGCATGATGGAGCACCTTACCATAAGGCAAAAGTGATAACTAAGTGGCTCGGGGAACAAAACATCGATATTTTGGGTCCATGGCCAGGAAACTCCCCAGACCTTAATCCCATTGAGAACTGGTGGTCAATCCTCAAGAGGCGGGTGGACAAACAAAAACCCCAAAATTCTGACAAACTCCAAGCATTGATTATGCAAGAATGGGCTGCCATCAGTCAGGATGTGGCCCAGAAGTTAATTGACAGCATGCCAGGGCAGATTGCAGAGGTCTTGAAAAAGAAGGGTAAACACTGCATATATTGACTCTTTGCATCAACTTCATGTAATTGTCAATAAAAGCCTTTGACACTTATGAAATGCTTGTAATTATACTTCAGTATTCCATAGTAACATCTGACAAAAATATCTAAAGACACTGAAGCAGCAAACTTTGTGAAAATGTATATTTGTGTCATTCTCAACTTTTGGCAACGACTATACACCTCCATTAGGCTGATATCAATCATTATTCTTGAATTTAATGATTTTCAATGTGAGTGTCATTATTTCTATATAGACAACACTTTCTCCTTCTGAACTTCTAACACCGGTAGGATGGGTGTGGCTTAGTGACAATGACCACAAGAGCAGCCACTCAGAGATTTGATGCAGTTACACCTCTGACATTGCCTGAACAAAGACAATGATTTTCTATGCGGTTCTGATTTAATCTAAGCCCTAATTTTTGTTAAATTACCTTGGGGTGGACAAATTAACATAAGGCTTTACACGAGGCTAAGAGTTTTAATACAAACCAAATCAGCCCCACATCTCAGTTGGATCTACCCAGCAAACGCTCCTACAACATTGGGAAGCTTAATGTTCTAATGGAGACTGTCATAAACTTCGTCGTCTGAAGAGGAGAAATCGGACCAATATGCAGCGGATATATGAATCATCTTCTTGTAGATTTGAAGCAAAATGAACACTGAACAAAAGAACGACGAAAAAAACAGTCCTGTAAGGTACTCTGACTATACACGGAAACAACCACCCACAAAACACAAGCTGAAAACGTCTACTTAAATATGGCCTCCAATTAGAGGCAACGAAGAACATTTGCCTCCAACTGAAGGCCAAACCAAAAACCTGAACATAGAAATTGAAATTCTAGAAATACAAACATAGAAATACATGACATAAAACTATACCCAAAATCGCAACATACACAAAACAAACACACCCTGCCACCCCACACCAAACTACAATCACAAATAACCCCTTTACTGGTGAGGATGTGACAGAGACCCAATTTTGGTTTCCAGATAATGTTAGCAGGACAACATTCCATGACTGATTTGTTGGAACCCCCTGCCGTCTATGCTATTTTTCCTTCAGGAATTCTTGCTCATTTGGGAGTACATCTTCTCCTTTTGCAATCTTATCCAGAATCAAAGACTCTGTCTTCATTTTCTTCAACTCTACGATCCGATCCTCGAAGCCTGGCTTCCGTTCGTCCTCCTCTGTGCGAATGAGTATGTCAATGTACTCCATAGTGGAGAGAGAGCTTGGCTTCAGTGCATCATCATTAAGTCTCTTGAGACAGTCAGAAGACTTCTTGATCAAATTCATCAGCGCGTTCTTGATCCTATGAAACTCATCCTCAAGCTTATCCAGCATCTCCTTGGTTTCCATAGACTTGCCCCACGCCTTCATGAAGTTGTCCTTCATTCCTTGAATAGTCTTTTTCTCAGTCTTTGTTTCATATGTCAACAAGACTTTTTCCCTGTCGTGGTCAGTGGAAGAGCATTTTCCTAGACATATGGTACAGTTGCCATCATCATCCATCACGGCACAACTTTTGATTTCATCCTCGTTTGGGAGGAAGCAGCAGGTGTGACATGTGAAATTGCATATCTTGCAGTTTGTCGCAAAGTCTTGGGATAATTTGCTTCTCTTCACCTGCAGCACATCTATCTCAGTCTCAAAATCTTGGTTCTGTATCATGTTCTCTTTCTCGTTCTCCAGACACTGTTTGAAGTGTTTGATCTCACTTAGCTTTGACAGACCTGCTGTGATCTGAGGGGTCAGGCGTGTCATGGTCTTCTCCAGAAGCTCACGTTCTTCCAGAACTTTCTTTGTCAGGGTCAGATCTTTACTCTCAATGCTTTCCAGTGCTTGGAAAAATTTCTTCATCTCCTTGAAAGTTGACCTCCATTGCTCTGGACACTGGGCCTTATGATCATCATCAGTATCATCATCTTCAGAGCTGCTCTCCGTCTCCTTTAAGAACAGAATTGAACTGTTGAATTTGAAATGGGTTGGTCGCCCCTTCTTGTCTTTCTTACAAGGCAGATTTGCAGCTTTGATGGCCTCTAGCACCGGTATTTGCTTCCCATCAACAAATGTCACAAGCATCAGGATGTTTTCAGCAACATCCTTTCCAAAGATGGACAGGATGGAATCAAAGATGTATCTCTGGGAAGGACTGAGACGAACAAGTGATGCCTGCACTACAAAGCAGACTGCATCAATGTGATCAATCCCTAAAGGATGACACAAGAAATCCTTCAACATCTGGGTGAGCAATTTATCTTGAGCCATTCCTCTGGTGTCTCCGAACCCTGGTGTGTCAATGATAGTCAGAGAATAAGGAATCTGAAAGCCTGGCTGGTTGTAGAGCTCGTATGATGTCACAACCACAGTCTGGCTCTCAGCCTGTGACCTGTTGGTCACTTCATGGATGAGCTTAAAGCGGTAACGTTCTTCCCACTTTACCCCGAGAATGTAGTTTATCATGACATTGACCAGAGTTGTTTTTCCTGCACCTGTGGCCCCCAGAAGCAATATCACCTTGTTATTACCTTGCTCAACTTTCTTCCCAAATCTGTACTGGTCAAAACTGGCACTTACACCCAACTTCGGTTCCAGATTCAGCCAGTGGATTGAGGGGTTGCCCTTTTCCACCTTCTGGGATTTTGTGAGGAACTCCTCACTTTTTGCTCTGGTTGATTTGCTTGTCTTCGGTTGGGAATCAGAGACCCTAAGGGTAGTCATCACAGTCTCAGAACTGGGTAGACTATTCCCTCCTTCGCCACAGTTAGCAAAGACTCTGATGGTGTATGCAGTGTCAGCCTCAAGTCCTTCCAGTGTACTCTCTCTAGTGGTGGTTTTGATGGTGTGCCACATCTGATTGTCTATAGCCTTTACATTCTTTCTGTATTCAACCACATAACCAATGACTTCAACATCATCTCCCGCTATGGTAGGAATGTCCCAGTTCACTCTGATACTTCCCGATTCTATCCTCTTCTCTGTGGGTGGTCCAGGGGGGCTACATGGGAGGGTCCTGAAGTATTCTGTCCAGTCACTGGAGAGGCTCACACCAGGTCTACACACCGCCTTGCAGCTAAAGCGATACTTTTTGTAAGGGTCCAAACGACTGATGGTGACCTGGTTAGTTGTAGCATTCGATTTGACCTCGGTCCACTCAGAGTCAGCCTGCTCAGCCTGGTACAAAACCTGGTACGACTCCACAGAGGTAACACCAAGGTTGGGAGGGTTGACTTGCAAGTGGACACAGTCATGCTCCAGACTCTTGATGGTGGGAACACCTGGCTTTGATGGCAGCTCAAACTGTGGACTCAAAAGTGTCCCTCTTTCATAGACATGGATGGAGGACGCAGTGAGGCATTTGTTTGGAATTGAAGCAATGCAGAATGCAAGATTTTCTCTGCCTTTGTTTGACTCTTTGAAGTCTAGGAACAGATTTATGGTTTGCCTGGTTAGGGTGGTTACCTCCCTCGAGCGAAACCACTTTTCTGCTGTAGTCTTCCCGGCTGCGTTGGGGTTGTAAGGTGTCAGTGAAAAATCACTTTTTGATTCTTCCAGCAAGTACTTCTCCAAGTCTACCACATACTCTTCTTTCTCCTTCAAATAGGAAAATGCAAAACACACTACAAAATCATTTGGTTTATCAAGCACTATTCCATCCAATTCACTGCTCGAGTACACAACTTGTACCTCTTTCATTATGTCAAGGTAAGAGCGAACAACATTCATCTCTCTCTCTCTGTCGTCCAGGTACGTGATCATGAGGTTATTCTGGAATGGAGAACGTTCTTTGCTGTTGAGCTTTTTTATCAGCTCTTCCTCCTCCATTCCTCCTCCTCTTATGTTAGGAAGATCCGCGCAGAGACCTTTCTGGAACACCAGCTTGTACTCTGAGCACAAGTCCCTGAACTTGTTGAGCTTGGCTTTGAGTTCAGGGAACTTGATAGCCATGTCTTCCTTCAGCATGTCCTGGCATTGTACATCAGTATTGTCCAGTCCGTCCAAGATTCGCTGTGCGCGACACACCAGGCTAACACTGATCTGCCTGACTAGCTTGGTAGCTGTAGAGTCCAGGTTCTTGAGAGGATAGAGCCAGACGGTCATGGGCACAGCATGTTCTCCGTTCTCCCCTAGCAGACGTGGCAGGCCAGCATACACCTTGATGGCATCTTCAAATGTGACAGGGTTGTTTTCTAGTGCCAAATCACCATGGAAAGTGCAGTTGAATTTATTGGCCTTTCTCTTCTCTTCCTCACTCATCTTCAAATCTCCCTGCCCTTCTATCGACATGTGAGGGATCTTTTTTATTGTGGCCTGCAGGTTGCCATGGATGTCCTGGTGGTTTTCTCCTGAGGAAACCTCTTGGTCAAAAACGAAAAAGGCCTGCGCTCCGTAGAGCAGGGCAGTCACCACATGGGTTGCAGATCCCTCTTGTAAGACATTAGAATATTTCACATTTCCTGTCCCCAGGTGGTCCATGGTCAACTGCTCGAAGCGAGTGGTGGTACGGTACTGCAAAGAAACCCTAGACTGACGCTTCGAGGTCTTTTTGTCATGTAGAAATTCAGCAGAACCCTTCACACTGACTAAGCCACCAAGGAAACTGGCCTCAAGAGATGCAGACACATTCAAAGCTTCTGACTTGGCTTCACTTGAGTCTGAAGCAATGATTTTGAAGTCAGTGTTTGGTTGTGGACGGACATTGATGTGTTTCTGCAGCATCTCAGAATCCCAGAGAGTGATACCTGCAGTTTAAAGAGAATGACCAAAGAACGTTTATTGTGAAAATTATACTCCAACGTGTACATGTGTAAATATTTCTATATATAAACATGGTTTAATTCAAATAACTAATTGAAGGTAAATATTTAACTCAAAGTAAATATTATAGGTGTCAACCCATAGTTAGAAAACCTACACCCTCAGAAGTAAAGAGACTCTGTAGCTCCATTTGAACCAGTCTGGAAATGGGTTCTATCTGGAGCTTCTTTCAGGTCAAATAGAACCTGGGTTCCAAATAAAGGGTGCAATTTGGAACCAGAAAGAGTTATATCTAGAACGTTCCACTACAGGGACAAATAGTGCCACATTACACTCTCAGAAGGGGGAAAAAAAGGGTAATCTTTGTCATTGACATCATTACTACAATATGAACACTTCAAAAACAACCTGCATGATATCACTCTTTTGTCAAAAGTGTGTCCTCTAGCTTTTCTTACTCTGTGGTAACCATAGAGATGCACCAGAAAGCTAATCTCTCTCTGCAATGGCCGATTCTGTGACAGCATCATAGAGGACTTTATTGCCCAAAAGCCTTTTTTTGCATGGGCAGCTCCATTCAGGACTTTCACCATTTGAAGTAGTCAACGGGGAGATACTTCCTTTGGGTTAAGGAAGGATTACATAATTCAATCTGGGTCCTCTGGAGGGATCAGACAGAATATAATCGCTGCCAACTGGTGAGGTTTGCATAGCGCTAACTTCTGCCATGCTATCTGATGGGACCAGCTACAATTTAGCATTCTGTCACGTGCGAGTAAATCAACAATTTTAATTAGCTGAGACTCATTTTGAGCTGGAGAAACTGTTTAAATTTAAATGGTTGCTTATGTTCACAATTATGTCCCCAATGTCTTCAACTTCTATGAGTGTATTAGCAGTTTGTAAATAAACTGAAAAGGTGCATACCACCACCTACTGTGTGGAGTGTGTACAGTATAGTCTGAACAGTTATAAAGCCAAGGTTGGTGATTTACTGACATCTGCAGTTATGGAATGTCTGCTGAGGAGTGCAATTCATTGGCTGAGCCCTCCTGCTGATTATTCCTTAAGCCGTAGAAACTACTTTAAAATGGTGAAAGCCCTCAATGGTATTCCCTGTGCTAGAACAGTGTGCCCTCTATACAACTCAGCGGTAGAAACACTGTCAATGAATTCAAGATGATGCACACTGATTACCTCCAAACCAAAGAGGAATAGTTTCCTGTACCTGGAATGAGGACATCTCTACGACAGTCATACAGCATCCCCAGCTGGAAGGGTCGGCCCAGTGCGGCTAGCTCGATGGTCTCCGAGTCAGACATAACTCAGTGTTCTGAAAACATATCAGAACTGGGGTTACTTCAGCAGCCCCAGTATTAGAAAATTGCAACAGATAATATGGCCGTCAACATAAAAATCGTTGTTTTTTTGCTCATTGCCCAGACAATGCAGCGTGTGTAAAATATCAATGATACAGTATGTTATGCAAACATTTGAGTCACTCACATCTTTGTCCTCCAGTCTTGTTGTTCTTTCTGAACAGGAAGAGGACTCTGGAGCCCTAACGATTTGTGCTCCTATTTCTTTGGGAAAAAAACAAAGACACTGTACATGTTGATGGTTTTCTGGTGGACATAATACAACTTAGCTTTTTGATGAGGCTGGTAACCCTCAAATTCTAGAAGGACTGTCAGTCAGCGCTCTAGATGATATTCACAGGATAGTTTTGAAAATGTATTTGGAAGCTATATATGGTTTACACGTTAACAGAATAACCTACAATGGTTTTTCAGCTTTACTCACAGGACAATGGCATACAACCCAGCGTAGGCATAGCCTATAGGCCTAGTGTTTTAATTTTTAGTTGAAATATTTTTTGTATTCATTCAGGTTCACAGTGCGGACCAAACCAAGGTCCCCGTGCCGAACGGTTTGGTAGGTATACCTGTACCGTTACAGCCCTATCCTAGTATACAGACACAACCAGGGCAACTCAACTGTAAAGAAAATGTTTAAATGTTCACATAACACCACAACTCCAAACACGACCGATAAGAAGATACATAGCCCCCTAGGCTTTATAAATATAAAGAGACTTGTGCCAAAGAAAAATGGACTTGTGGAATGGAATGACTTAACAGACCTCTTCAGTTCTACCAGCTAATGTGAGATTTTTAGATTACAAAACGTTTGAGGACACAATTTAAAGGCCTATGTATTTCATGTTTTGTTCACTGTACAATATAACCACAAAGCTGGCCATCTTTTCCCCCCTCTTTCTGGCTGCCCTCCCCCTTCTTGCAGGTTCACCTCTCAAAAATGCAACAATAGAAAAAATAAGTAGCTAAATGAATAAAGAGTAAAAATAAAAGCACAATTAAATTATTTCACCAATTTAATAATGGGCAGTTCTCTACAAATAGTCACAGACTATATGGAAATAACACGAGCAAAGCATGTTTACATGTAGAATGATATAGGTTATAAGACCTATGATTCATTTAATCAGTTCTACCACCTCAGCATTGCTCATTTTGAAAAGGGTTAAATATGTTGTAGTGAAGTTCAGCTTCCGTCCACTGGGTGGCGCTGTGTCACTGTCAGAAGATATGTGCTTCAGTCAGAAAAACATTTGCTCATCTCTTCGTTCTCAGCTTTTATTTGTATTTATTTATTTAGCTAGCTACAGAAACGAAACCCATCAAATACACTTGCTGGAAATAACTACTTTTCCTAATATCATGACATATCAACATTCTTAGCTTGCCCATTCACTAAATATACTGTTAAATAACTCAGACTGACATCCAATACCTTTAGGATACTGAATGCTAACTTATTAGCATTAGCCTACCCTTATGCTGATGGGAACTAGTTAGCTACTGCCAAACCTGCAGCTAACTCTGCTGCTGCACTTTTGACTTTCTGGCTGTTCTACCTCATTCACTACTGACTCAACCTGATCACTTTTTTTTGTTGCCTCTTTCAGAAGAAATTCTAGAGTATCCATATTTGCTGTTTTATGCTGAGGTGTTTTACTGAGTGATGACATTGACATCTAACCGGTGCTGTAGAGGTGGGGGTTAAGGGGCAGGAGTGGTCCACTGTGTTATATCTCTACCTAACACAGCAGACACTGAGTCACACCAGGGGCTTCTTGCAGTGCCTGCTACTGCCTAGCAAAGTATATTGGATAGTTTATTTTAGTCATTAAAATGTGCATAACGCAAGTGATGAATCCTGAATAAAATGTGTGGATTTTTCTGTGTCAGAAGAGATCGGACAACAAGGCATCAATAGAATCTATTTAATGCAACGTTACAGAGGATTCTCAGATATTGACAGGCATTGGTTTTGAAAAGCATTTGGAGACAGCAGCCAGGTAAACAAAACCAAAGACTGCTAACAGGGTTATTAAATCATTGTCATTTGTGTGAACTATCCCTTTAAGCACATAATTTGGGGAAAATAAAACAGGCAGTGCAATTGTGGATATTAAAAGTTTACAATGATTGTGTACTTTCTCCAATAATTCATTGTGGATAAATTAACTGTTTATGCCCTTGTCTCTTAATATTTGAATACATTTATACAGTTATGTGATCTCCTTTTGCATTTTCTTTTTCCTGCTTAATCCTGGTCCTTTCATCCTTCTCTCGCTGTCTATTGTGTTCTATTAATTTTAGTCTTTGGATCTCGATCTCCCGTCTTCGTTCTTCTGCCATCTTTAGTTCTGTTTCCATTCTCACGTTCTTAGCAAGGAGCTGCTTGTTTTCCTCTTCAGTCCTCCTCTTTTCCTCCTCCACTTTCTGTTTTTCAGTTTGGGCATGATCTAGGTCTCTCTCTGCCTTATCCGCTCGATCTTTTGACCAGTCTCCACCCATTCGCTTGTTGGTCTCTGACTTTCTTAGAGATGATATGAAAATAACAACAAAAAAAGACAGTGAATGCTTTTGCTCGCAAAGCAGTAATTTTGTACTGTCTGATTTGTGAGTTGACCTTCGTGCCCGCTCCCATACCCTACTATTCTGTATTTCTTTTGACTCATTTGAATACAGGTAGACCAGAAAAGCCACATCCCAGAAGGGCAGATAAGCGGAAACCCTGGTTGGAAGCACCTGCTGCTCATCTGTTTCTTTACAGATGTTGTCACTACACACTGAAGGCTGTAAAGCTGACACATCTGTGTGCGCTATCCCTGATGCAGTGAAAATTACTAAAAACATAGAATAATGAAGAAAGCTTTATGCGACAACAAACCCATTACACCAGCGGGTTTTACGCACCAGCCAAGCCTCTGGGAGAGCGCGATGGTTCTCTTTCGTTCAATAAAACATCCACATTATTACAGCTATTGTCCGGGATTGGCACATACATTTGATATATTTTTTATATTTAAATTAATGACACAGCAATTTGAAGATTTGAAGAATATAACTTATAAATACGTCATGAGCTTATTATTAGTACGATTGTTTATTTTGGGTTCTAATGAGGAAAAATACACTTATTTTACTCCATTGTTTGTAAATGTAAAAAAGCAATGTGTAGATTCAAAAGATGGTTAAAACTATAATGCAGATGTCATGGACTGTCAGTCCTGGCTTTCCCTAGCCCCATCCCTCAGTTGTAGACCACAATAAGTGGAGGGACGGACAATGTTATTTCTCAACTATCAATTATAGCTAGAATTAAAGCTACATTTGGTGAAACAGCGCCTTTGATATTGTTTTAGTGATGAAACGCAGGAGACAGTTGTGTCAGATGGAAGAAAGGTGTTCTTCCTTTGAAGTAACTTCGTTGTTGTAATATCCCAAACGGACGTGCCAGTTTCACCAAATGCGGATTGTAGCTTTAATGATTGGACAGTAAAGGTTTTGCTAAGCAACCATTTAGGCTTATCGAAATGAAATATGGGTTAGTAGCCTACCTTAAGTCAACGAAGCTTTCCGATGGATGTCAACCAAACAGAAATCACAAGTAGATGGTCAAAATAGAAGCCAAGTAGAGCCCATAGGTCGGGATGTGTCTCTACCAAGATGTAGACCGGGGTGTTACACCCTGTTTTATAGACCAAATCACAGAGTTTCTAAACCCAGAGGTGCAACATCGCGAGACTTCCAGGAACGCTTGTGAAACAGACTGAACAGAACAGGCCGGGATTTGGTGCTTGAGAAGTCAATGAGAGAAGTGAAAATGTCTTCCTTAGTTGGTCATTTTCACAAAATCAAAAGGCAAAACCTAGATTCGAGACAATTTCTTAAGTAGTTGAACATGTTATTTCGCCAATCTCGTGAAAGTAATAAACTGACACGTTTTAATTTTAGTCAAAAACAAGTTTATATCGAAGGACTACCTTTGATTTGACTGCCTGCACATGCGCAATTCGGCGAAAGATGACCATTAGACCCGATGACTTGCTTCTACGCCTGAGCTTTGCCAGCCAACGTCGCCATGACAGCACCTACAAGTGTAGTCGCGGATTTGAATTGGATAATCATTTTTAGCTTATCTTCATACTGTATTGTCTTTGACCAAATCTCTCTTTCTTGTAATACATGTGACCACCCCACCCCAACACTCTTCTTGTAAATCACATGACTAAATGTAAGCCTCTGACTGCAGTCCGAATTCAAAGGATGCACTCCAAACATGTAAAAAACACCCTCTCCCCTCAAATCAGTGGACACTTCAAATCAAATCAAATCAAATACACGTGTTTAGCATATGTTATTGCTGGTGTAGCGAAATGGGTTGTTTTTACAGGGTCAGCCATAGTAGTACGGTGCCCCTGGAGCAAATAAAGGTTAAGTGCCTTGCTCAAGGGCACATCGACCGATTTTTCACCTGGTCGGCTTGATTATTCAAACCAGCAACCGTTCGGTTACTGGCCCAACGGTCTAACCACTAGGCTACCTGCCGCCCTGATGATTTCTGATGACATATCATGACGTTTGATGAGTTGCCACTTGCAGGCCAAGGGGCGAGGGAGGAATGAATACATTTTAAATGGACCCCACCCTTGCCCAGAAATGTGTCACTAGTTCGTCCTACGGTTGTGTTTTCAGTCATCATGGAACCACCGGTAGCTGTTGTGTGTGCCTTATATGCGACACAGTGAATGATGATTGCATTTCATATTTTGGCTAGAAGACAACACATCCGCAGACATCGAATGCTAGCCATCGGAGGATATCAGGTAAATCGAAAACTACAATGTATAAATGTGATGCCAGGACAAGTTGTATGCTCTAGCTAACGTTTCCAAAAGCTAACCAAACAAAAACATCATTACTTTTCCGATATGTGCTTGTGCTGTCGTGAATTAGTAGCACAATTTCTAACTTATTTACATTCATTTTTACTTATACTTGTATGTTGACCTCTCCATATTGATGTTAGTTTCAGGTTTTGGCAGACTTTTCTTAGCGGATGTATAATCATCACAAATTGAATTATGGGGCGTTTCAGGCCCCGGAGTGAACAGAATTGTACACTCGCAAACTCGATCACAAACAAGGGCTGAGGGGCTTACGTTGCCAACTTCCCTTGCTTGGCTAATTGTTTGGACCGACGGCAAAGATGGCTGCAGGGATTCCCTCGAGGGTAAGTGGAGGAGGGTGTGTCTTTTGTGTTTCAATCAATCCAATGTATTTATGAAGCGCTTTTTACATCAGCCGATGTCACAAAGTGCTATACAGAAACCCAGCCTAAAACACCAAACAGCAAGCAATGCAGATGTAGAAGCACGGTGACTTGGAAAAATTCCCTAGAAAGGCAGGAACCTAGGAAGAAACCTAGAGAGGAACCAGGCTCTGAGGGGTGGCCAGTCCTCTTCTGGCTGTGACGGGTGGAGTTTATAACAGTACATGGCCCAGATGTTCAAACGTTCATAGATGACCAGCAGGGTCAAATAATAATAATCACAGTGGTTGTAGAGGGCGTAACAGGTCGGCACCTCAGGAGCAAATGTCAGTTGGCTTTTCATAGCCGATCATTCAGAGTTAGAGACAGCAGGTGCGGTAGAGAGACAGAGCTGAAACAGCAGTTCCAGGACATGGTAGCACATCTGGTGAACAGGTCAGGGTTCCGTAGCCGAAGACAGAACAGTTGAAACTGGAGCAGCAGCACGACCAGATGGACTGTGGACAGCAAGGAGTCATCAGGCCAGGTAGTCCTGGGGAATGGTCCTAGGGCTCAGGTCCTCTGAGAGAAGAGAAAGAGAAAGAGAAAGAGAGAGAGAGAATTAGAGGGAGCATACTTAAATTCACACAGAACACCGGATAAAACAGGAGAAAAACTCCAGATATAACAGACTGACCCTAGCCCCCGACACAAACTATTGCAGCATAATTACTGGAGGCTGAGACAGGAGGGGTCGGGAGACACTGTGGCCCCATCTGACTATACCCCCGGACTGGGCCAACCAGGCAGGATATAACCCCACCCACTTTGCCAATGCACAGCCCCCACACCACTAGAGGGGATATCTTCAAACCACCAACTTACTACCCTGAGACAAGGCCAAGTATAGCCCATGAAGATCTCCCCCACGGCACGAACCCGAGGTGGGTGCCAACCCGGACAGGAAGATCACGTCAGTGACTCAACCCACTCAAGTGATGCACCCCTCCTAGGGACGACATGGAAGAGCACCAGTAAGCCAGTGTCTCAGCCCCCGTAATAGGGTTAGAGGCAGAAAGAGGGGAACCGGTCAGGCAGAGACAGCAAGGGTGGTTCGTCGCTCCAGTGCCTTTCCGTTCACCTCACACCCCTGGGCTAGACTACACTCAATCATACGACATACTGAAGAGATGAGTCTTCAATAAAGACTTAAGGTCGAGACCGAGTCTGGGTCTCTCACATGGATAGTCAGACCATTCCATAAAAATAGAGCTCTATAGGAGAAAGCCCTGCCTCCTGCTGTTTGCTTAGAAATTCTAGGGACAATAAGGAGGCCTGCATCTTGTGACCGTAGCATACGTGTATGTATGTACGGCAGGACCAAATCAGAAAGATAGATAGGAGCAAGACCATGTCATGCTTTGTAGGTTAGCAGTAAAACCTTGAAATCATCCCTAGCCTTATCAGGAAGCCAGTGTAGGGAGGCTAGCACAGGAGTAATATTATACATTTTGTTTGTTCTAGTCAAGATTCTAGCAGCCGTGTTTAGCACTAACTGAAGTTTATTTAGTGCTTCATCCGGGTAGCCGGAAAGTAGAGCATTGCAGTCGACTAATCTAGAAGTGACAAAAGCGTGGATACATTTTTCTGCATCATTTATCATCAAAGGAATGAGCGTTACACCGAGGCCTGTACTCTGGAGCGGGATGATGGAGTCTTACGTGAGCATCGCTCCACACTTCTTCTGCGTGCCGAAACCACTCATCTTTCGCAGGAGCTTCGGTATGGCCTGGGATCCATGGAGCCAGAGCCGGCTGAAATCCCAAAACCCACTGGAAGGGGGTCAACCCAGTGGAGGAGTGACGTAGCAAGTTCTGGGCATATTCTGCCCATGGAAGAAATCGTGGCCACTCATCCTGCCGGTCCTGACAGTGACTCTTCAGGAACCTCACAAGCTCCTGGTTCATCCTCTCCACCTGCCCGTTTGACTGAGGCCGGTACCCGTAGGTGAGGCTGACCGTGACCCCGAACTTCTCCGCAAAGGTCCTCCATACTCGTGATGTGAATTGGGGGCCACGGTCAGAGACAATGACAACATACACTCAATTAATATTTGGTAGCATTGCCTTTAAATGTTTAACTTGGGTCAAACGTTTTGTGTAGCCTTCCACAAGCTTCCCACAATAAGTTGGGTGAATTCCTCCTGACAGAGCTGGTGTAACTGAGTCAGGTTTGTAGGCCTCCTTGCTCGCACACGCTTTTTTAGTTCTGCCCACAAATTTTCTATAGGATTGAGGTCAGGGCTTTGTGATGGCCACTCCAATACCTTGACTTTGTTGTCCTTAAGCCATTTTACCATAACTTTGGAAGTATGCTTGGGGTTATTGTCCATTTGGAAGACCCATTTGTGACCAAGCTTTAACTTCCTGACTGATGTCTTGAGATGTTGCTTCAATATATCCACATAATTTTCCTCCCTCGTGATGCCATCTATTTTGTGAAGTGCACCAGTCCCTCCTGCAGCAAAGCACCCCCACAACATGATGCTACCACCCCCATGCTTCACGGTTGGGATGGTGTTCTTCGGCTTGCAAGCCTCCCCCTTTTTCCTCCAAACATAACGATGGTCATTATGGCCAAACAGTTCTATTTTTGTTTCGTCAGACCAGGGGACATTTCTCCAAAAAGTATGATCTTTGTCCCCATGTGCAGTCGCAAACCATAGTCTGGCTTTTTTATGGCGGTTTTGGAGCAGTGGCTTCTTCCTTGCCGAGTGGCCTTTCAGGTTATGTCGATATAGGACACGTTTAACTGTGGATAGAGATAATTTTGTACCTGTTTCCTCCAGCATCTTCACAAGGTCCTTTCCTGTTTTACTGGGATTGATTCGCACTTTTCGCACCAAAGTACATTCATCTCTAGGAGACAGAACACGTCTCCTTCCTGAGCGGTATGACGGCTGCATGGTCCCATGGTGTTTATACTTGCATACTATTGTTTGTACAGATGGACGTGGTACCTTCAGGTGTTTGGAAATTGCTCCAAAGGATGAACCAGACTTGTGGAGGTCTACAATATTTGTCTGAAGTCTTGGCTGATTTCTTTTGATTTTTCCCATGATGTCAAGCGAAGAGGCACTGAGTTTGAAGGTAGGCCTTGAAATACATCCACAGGTACACCTCCTGTTGGCTCAAATGATGTCAATTAGCCTATCAGAAGCTTCTAAAGCCATGACATCATTTTCTGGAATTTTCCAAGCCGACTAAAGGCACAGTCAACTTAGTGTATGTAAATTCTGACCCACTGGAATTGTGATACAGTGAATTATAAGTGAAATAATCTGTCTGTTAACAATTGTTTGAAAAATGACTTGTGTCATGCACAAAGTAGATGTCCTAACCGACTTGCCAAAACTAGAGTTTGTTAACAAGAAATTTGTGGAGTGGTTAACCTGTTGGGGATAGGGGGCAGTATTTGCACGGCCGGATAAAAAACGTACCCAGTTTAATCTGGTTACTACTCCTGCCCAGTAACTAGAATATGCATATAATTGTTTGATTTGGATAGAAAACATCCTAAAGTTTCTAAAACTGTTTGAATGGTGTCTGTGTATAACAGAACTCATATGGCAGGCCAAAACCTGAGAAGATTCCAAACAGGAAGCGCCCTCTCTGACCATTTCTTGGCCTTCTTTGTCATCTCTATCCAAAACAGGGGATCTCTGCTGTAACGTGACACTACCTACGGCTCCCATAGGCTCTCAGAAGGCGCCAGAACGTTGAATGATGACTCTGCAGTTACTGGCTGAAAAACAGTAGGGCTTTTGGTAAGTGGTCGATCTGAGAACAATGAGACGGGGGCGCGCACGTGAAGAGTCCATGTTACTTTTTCAGTCTTTGAACGAAAACAACGACTCCCGGTCGGAATATTATCGCTATTTTACGAGAAAAATCGCATAAAAATTGATTTTAAACAGCGTTTGACATGCTTCGAAGTACGGTAATGGAATATTTTGACATTTTCTGTCACGATACGCACCGGGCGCGTCACCCTTCGGATAGTGTCTTGAACGCACGAACAAAACGCCGCTGTTTGGATATAACTATGGATTATTTTGAACCAAACCAACATTTGTTATTGAAGTAGAAGTCCTGGGAGTGCATTCTGACGAAGAACAGCAAAGGTAATCCAATTTTTCTTATAGTAAATCTGAGTTTGGTGAGTACCAAACTTGGTGGGTGTCAAAATAGCTAGCCTGTGATGGCCGGGCTATCTACTCAGAATATTGCAAAATGTGCTTTCACCGAAAAGCTATTTTAAAATCGGACACCGCGATCGCATAAAGGAGTTCTGTATCTATAATTCTTAAAATAATTTATGTTTTTTGTGAACGTTTATCGTGAGTAATTTAGTAAATTCACCGGAAGTGTTCGGTGGGAATGCTTGTCACATGCTAATGTAAAAAGCTGTTTTTTGATATAAATATGAACTTGATTGAACAAAACATGCATGTATTGTATAACATAATGTCCTAGGAGTGTCATCTGATGAAGATCATCAAAGGTTAGTGCTGCATTTAGCTGTGGTTTTGGTTTTTGTGACATTATATGCTAGCTTGAAAAATAGGTGTCTGATTATTTCTGGCTGGGTACTCTGCTGACATAATCTAATGTTTTGCTTTCGTTGTAAAGCCTTTTTGAAATCGGACAGTGTGGTTAGATTAACGAGAGTCTTGTCTTTAAAATGGTGTAAAATAGTCATATGTTTGAGAAATTGAAGTAATAGCATTTCTAAGGTATTTGAATATCGCGCCACGGGATTCCACTGGCTGTTGACTAGGGTGGGAAGCAAACGTCCCACCTAGCCCAGAGAGGTTAAAGTGGCGTTATTTAAAGTGACTAGTGATACCTTTAAGTTAATTTATTAAAGTGGCCAGAGATTTGAGTCTGTATGTTGGCAGCAACCTCTCTATGTTAGTGATGGCTGTTTAAAAGTCTGATGGCCTTGATATACACGGCTGTGACTATAATCGAAGAGATTTCTCTTGGAAGATAATGCAGTTGGCATTTGATTGTAAGGAATTCTAGGTCAGTTGAACAAAAGGACTTGAGTTCCTGTATGTTGTTATGATTACACCATGAGTCGTTAATCATCAGGCATACACCCCGCCCTTCTTACCAGAGAGATATTTCTTTCTGTCGGTGCGATGCATGAAGAAACCGGCTGGCTGTACCGACTGACAACATATCCCGAGTGAGCCATGTTTCCGTGAAACAGAGTATGTTACAATCTCTGATGTCTCTCTGGAAGGCAACATTGAGAGATTAGCTATTTCCGTTAACTTGCACCTTCCCACAGCAGACACTGCCAGTACTCAATTACAGTAGCTACTGTGGGTCTAGTCTGGAAAAACATATTTTTCCTTTCGTTTATTAAGCAAGTATCTAACTTTTTAAAACTCTGCATTGTTGGTTAAAAGCTTGTAAGTAAGCATTGCACGGTAAGGTTGTATTGCACCTGTTGTGTTCAGCGCATCTGACAAATACAATTTGATATGATTACATTTTTGATCTACAGTGTATTGCCAAAAAACCTTCAAACAGACTGACTTGTTCAATGAGCCAAACTGATTAAAGAATCCCACAGTATCCAAACACCCACACACACAGTGCAGTAATTAGAATACATACAGCAACTTTAAGTGATAGTCTACTGTGTGTTCACCCCTCTGCCTATTGCCATCACTTTCTCTGCGTTGTCTGTTGCTGTCTCTCGTGACTCGTTCTGCCCTCTTCTGTTGCCGTCTTTTGTCCTCTCTAATCCTGTCCTGGTTGTAAGTATAAAAGTATACAATTGTTTTAATAGTAATTTCACAGGCTCTCTCACCTCCCCTGCAATTCTTTGTAAACCATGTTTTACTTTCTCACTATCTGTATTTCATCTCATTTGTGCAAATAAATAAAACAGAATCTATAGAGCAGCTTAAAGTGATAGTCTACTGTGTGTTCAACCCACCTCTGTTCTCTCTCCATCTGCCATTTTCTCTGTGTCTTGTCCGTTGCCGTCTCAGGTTCTTGTTTGTTACGGTCTCTATCCTCTTCTGTTATGGCCTGTTATGTTCTTCTGGGTTCTCCCTCCATCATTTAGTCTTCTGTTGCCATCTTTGTGTCTGCTGGGTCTCTTTAGTTTTGCAATCCAGAATGGCCAAAGGGTGATAGTGTGGTAGCTTAACTTGTTTTGGGCCTGTGTCTAGGTCACCTAAATCCTCCTCTTCTCTACCATTTGCCCCTAGCTGCTGCTGTACTAAGTGCTCCACTGGCCTGCTGTTCTCATCCGTTGTCATCTGCAAGGAAGAGGTGCAATATGGCATCAGCTAGATTTAAACGGCGACCGTCCTTCCTGGTTTTGCCTGGTTTTAGATTTGGTTCATTAAGAAATGCTAGCAGCCATGACTGAATTCAACTGTGAGTTAGTTTCGGGGTGTGGTTTGATGTGTGTGTTCGCAGGTGTGAAGAGTTAGCCAAATTGGTTTGCCAATTAGCTTCAGGTGGCTGGTGTGCGACCTAACTTTGGATAGCCCACCTCCGGCACTAGTTAGGGACTGTCAATAAATAAATGTACCGATGGTCCCTAACTAGACCCATAGGGATATCCAAAGTCAACCCAAATTACGAATGGGATGTGTGCAGCTGGTTGACCCGAGGACAACCAATTCGTATAGACATGATCTGATCCGAGTGAGGGAAGAGCAGAAAAGTCAATTTGTTTGCTACTTTTTTAACCAGAGCTGATGCAGCGTAAGGGAGAATGGGCGGAGGAGGGGCCTTGCGGTATATGTACTGTGAGCGAGCGACACGGGAGCAAGGAGGCAGGGAGAGCGGGAAGTATTTTTCTGACATTTGTTTTGGAAAAAAGGCTCTGACAGGTGACCTCAGTTCGCCTGGTAACAGAGAAAGCGTCGCTAGGATGTGAATTAGTGAAAAAGATGGCGGAAGCAGATGATGAAGTGGATTCTGAATCTGATGGCGGTAGAATCAAGGAGAATTGGAATATTGTCCAAAAGAATGGAAAAAGGAGCAAAGTAGAGTACAGAGAAGAGAATGTCACTTCGTATCTTGTAGGAGTACAGTTTGTAAATGAGGAGCAGCTAAACGAATGACCAATCTTGAGGAATCCATTTGAGATATCCAAACTGGTGGAGAGAGTGCTGGGTAGAGTGAAGGCTGAACGGATCACTAGAGGCGGGCTTGTGTTGCTTCTCACCCGATTTTGATAAGTTTGAAGTGTTGTGTGTGTGTCTTTTAGGAACAGCGTACCCTATCAAGGGGGTAATATCTGGCGTATCGAGGGAAGTAGATGTTGAAGAGAGTGATTGATGCACGTCGGATGAATCGTGTGGTGAATGAAGAAAAAGTGAAGAGTTTATCTGTTCTTTTGTTTTTTTGATATGGAGTCTCTCCCTACTCAAGTGCAATTAGGGTATATTAACTATGGGATCATTGTAAAACTTTTGGTCAAGTAGCAAGTGTTTGGGAGAAGCCGAGATGTCAAAGTTGTGGAAAAGATCATATTATGTGTTATAAAGAATTATGACCATGTGACATGTTGCAATTGCGATGGGAACCATGAAGCCACATCTTCTGAATACTTTACAAGGGTGAAAGAGAATGAGGTGGCCAAAAGTCAGGGTTGTACAGAGCATTTCATAAGCAGCAGCTGTGAAGAGGGTTGAGGGTTTGAATGGTGCATCAGAAGAGTCAATTTTAGTGTCAATTTTATACTACAAAACAGTATTGGTTGTTTCAACATGTCATTTTGGGTGGTTGTGTTTTTGGTGTTACCCCTAGGGTGCGGTGCAGACCTAGGTGAAACAGCCTTGTGACCTAGTGAGGTATAAAGGGCTGCAGAATGCTGACATTTTAAAGGTTAAGAAGGTGGACTTTGGCTTTTATAGCTATGGTAATTAATGGCACTGCCAAGGTGGAGAGAAGTTCCAGGAAGATAGAAATCATAGTGAGGTGGACTTTGGCTTTTATAGATATGGTAATTAATGGCACTGCCAAGGTGGAGAGAAGTTCCAGGAAGATAGAAATCATAGTGATTGCTGTGGAGCGGTTCCCAGGGCTGAAAGATTTCTCAGCGAAGGAGTTACATGGAATATTGGCACAAGCCGTACCACCCTATCAGGTCCTCAAGCCTGAGAAGGGAGATATGGAGAACTAAAGGAAGGAAGTGGGAATTTTGTTAGTTTTGGCAATGTACTATTTTTATTAGGATGGATTGACTTAGTTTCACTATTACGTATGGATTTATTTACTACATTATTTTATTTAAATGTTTTGATTGTCAAACTGTCCACTTGGTGGCAGCAGTACACCTTTTGGTGTGTAAACTGCCATAAAACGCACAGAAGAAGAAGAAGGAGGAGGCAGGGAGAAATAGGAACCAATCATAACAAGCCGATTTGTGCTGGAATACAAACTTGTATCTTGTCATAGCTAGGTTATTTATCATCCAATATGATTATTATGGTGCCACACGGAGGCTCTATGACTGACTGTAGTACACGCGCAACTCTGGGCTATTCTCTTCGAGCAGTAGAGAACATATTAACATTTTATCCACAACTCTGTCCATCGCTGTTATAATCGACAGTGAAACCAAAATGTTTCCAATCGGGAGATTTAAACGATGGAGGATCCTCCAATTCTGGTTTATCGATCCCACCACTCGCCATCTACAGAGCTGCACCTCACAAAAGGAGAATTTTAAATCCGGCAGTTAACATTCACATTTTGATTAATGTGTGCATAAATTGTAGTTGTTTTAACAGAATAACCTACAATATGTTTGTTCAGCTTTACTCACGAAGCAGTGGCATACAACGCAGCGTAGGCATGGCGTTTTTACTTTAAAAAAAATGTTTTTAGTATTCATTCAGGTTCACAGTGCGGACCGAACAGTGGTCCCCGTGCCGAACGGTTTGGTAGGTATACCTGTACCGTTACAGCCCTATCCTAGTATACAGACACAACAAGGGCAACTCAACTAAACACAAATGCAAGTGTTTACATAACAGCGCAACACAACTCCAAACACAACAGATAAGCTGCATAGCCCCCTTGGCTTTATGAATATAAGCCAAATGTACTTGTAGAATGGAATGAGTTATAAGATCTTGTCAGTTCTACCAGCTAATGTGAGATTTTTAGATTACAAAACGTTTGAGGACACAATTTAAGGCCTATGTATTTTCATAGTTTTGTTCAGCGTACAATATAACCACAAAGCTGGCCATATTTTCCCCTCTCTGTCTGGCTGCCCTCCCCCTCGTCTAAATTCAAGTTTGTTTATTTTTTTAATTACTTTTTATTTCACCTTTATTTAACCAGGTAGGCTAGTTGAGAACAAGTTCTCATTTGCAACTGCAACCTGGCCAAGATAAAGCATAGCAATTCGACACATATCAACACAGAGTTACACATGGAATAAACAAAACATACAGTCAATAATACAGTAGAACAAAAGAAAACAAAAAGTCTATATACAGTGAGTGCAAATGAGGTAAGTTAAGGCAATAAATAGGCCATGGTGGCGAAGTAATTACAATATAGCAATTAAACACTGGAATGGTAGATGTGTAGAAGATGAATGTGCAAGTAGAGATACTGGGGTGCAAAGGAGCAAGATAAATAAATTAATACAGTATAGGGATGAGGTAGATAGATAGATGGGCTGTTTACAGATGGCCTATGTACAGGTGCAGTGATCTGTGAGCTGCTCTGACAGCTGGTGCTTAATAAAGCTAGTGAGGTAGATATGAGTCTCCAGCTTCAGAGATTTTTGCAGTTTGTTCCAGTCATTGGCAGCAGAGAACTGGAAGGAAAGACGACCAAAGGAGGAATTGGCTTTGGGGGTGACCAGTGAGATATACCTGCTGGAGCGCGTTCTATGAGTGGGTGCTGCTATGGTGACCAGTGAGCTGAGATGTATTTGTCATATACATGGAGCACAGTGCAATGAAATGCTTACTTGCAGGTTCACCTCTCGACAATGCAACAATAGAAAAAGTAAGTAGCTAAATGAATAATTAAAATAATTATTTCAATTTAATAATGGGCAGTTATTTTTATTTTATTTCACCTTTATTTAACCAGGTAGGCCAGTTGAGAACAAGTTCTCATTTACAACTGTGACCTGGCCAAGATAAAGCAAAGCAGTGCGACAAAAACAACAGAGTTACACATGGGATAAACAAACGTAGTCAATAACACAATAGAAAAATCCATGTACAGTGTGTGTAAATGTAGAAGAGTAGGGAGGTAAGGCAATAAATAGGCCATAGAGGTGAAATAATTACAATTTAGTGTGAACACTGGAGTGATAGATGTGCAGATGAGGATGTGCAAGTAGAGATACTGGGGTGCAAAAGAGCAATAGGATAAATAACATTATGGGGATGAGGTAGTTGGATGAGCTATTTACAGATGGGCTGTGTACAGGTACAGTGATCTGTGAGCTGCTCTGACAGCTGATGCTTAAAGTTAGAGACGGAGATATAAGACTCCAGCTTCAGTGATTTTTGCCATTTGTTCCAGTCATTGGCAGCAGAGAACTGGAAGGAAAGGCAGCCAAAAGAAGTGTTGGCTTTGAGGATGACCAGTGAAATATACCTGCTGGAGCGCGTGCTACGGGTGGGTGCTGCTATGGTGACCAGTGAGCTGAGATAAGGCGGGGCTTTACCAAGCAAAGACTTATAGATGACCTGGAGTCAGTGGGTTTGGCAACAAATGTGTAGTGAGGGCCAACCAACGAAAGCATACAGGTCGCAGTGTTGGGAAGTATATTGGGCTTTGGTGGATGGCACTGTGATAGACTACATCCAGTTTGCTGAGGCGAGTGTTGGAGGCTATTTTGTAAATGACATCGCCGAAGTCAAGGATCGGTAGGATAGTCAGTTTTACGAGGGTATATTTGGCAGCATGAGTGAAGGAGACTGTTGCGAAATAGGAAGCCAATTCTAGATTTAATTTTGGATTGGAGATGCTTAATATGAGTCTGGAAGGAGAGTTTACTGTCTAACCAGACACCTAGGTATTTGTAGTTGTCCACATATTATAAGTCAGAACCGTCCAGAGCAGTGATGCTAGTCGGGCGGGCGGGTGCGGGCAACAATCGATTGAAGAGCATGCATTTAGTTTTACTAGCATTTAAAAGCAGTTGGAGGCCATGGAAGGAGTGTTGTATGGCATTGAAGCTCATTTGGAGGTTTGTTCACACAGTGTCCAAAGAAGGGCCAGATGTATACAGAATGGTGTCGTCTGCGTAGAGGTGGATCAGAGAATCACCAGCAGCAAGAGCGACATCATTGATATATACAGAGAAAAGAGTCGGCCTGAGAATTGAACCCTGTGGCACCCCCATAGAGACTGCCAGAAGTCCGGACAACAGCCCTTCGATTTGACACACTGAACTCTATCTGAGAAGTAGTTGGTGAACCAGGCGAGGCAGTCATTTGAAAAACCAAGGCTGTTGAGTTTGCCGATAAGAATGCGGTGATTGACAGAGTCGAAAGCATTGGCCAGGTCGATGAATACGGCTGCACAGTAATGTCTCTTATCGATGGCGGTTATGATATCATTTAGGACCTTGAGCGTGGCTGAGGTGCACCCATGACCAGCTTGGAAACCAGATTGCATAGTGGAGAAGGTACGGTGGGATTCGAAATGGTCAGTGATCTGTTTGTTAACTTGGCTTTCAAAGATTTTACAAAGGCAGGGCAGGATGGATTTAGGTCTGGCTCTAGAGTGTCTCCAAAGCTTTCCTATCTTTGGGGATCTCAGACGATACGAAAGAGAGGTTGAACAGGCTAGTAATAGGGGTTGCAACAATTTCGGCGGATAGTTTTAGAAAGAGAGTGTCCAGATTGTCTAGCCCAGCTGATTTGTAGGGTTCCAGATTTTTCAGCTCTTTCAGAACATCAGCTGTCTGGATTTTGGTGAAGGAGAAGCGGGGCGAGGGCTTGGGCAAGTTTCTGCGGGGGGTGCTGAGCTGTTGGCCGGGGTAGGGGTAGCCAGGTGGAAAGCATGGCCAGCCGTAGGAAAAAATGCTTGTTGAAATGATCGATTATTGTCAATTTTTGGTGGTGACAGTGTTTCCTAGCCTCAGTGCAGTGGGCAGCTGGGAGGAGGTGCTCTTATTCTTCATGAACTTTACAGTGTCCCAGAACCTTTTGGAATTAGTGCTACAGGATGCAAATTTCTGTTTGAAAAAGTTAGCCTTAGCTTTCCTAACTGACTGAGTATATTGGTTCCTGACTTCCCTGAGAAGTTGCATATCGCAACTTATTCGATGCTAATGCAGAGCGTCACAAATAGTTACATAGCCTATATGGAAATAACAGACATGAGCCAATCATGTTTACTTGTAGAATGATATAGGTTACAAGACCTATGATTAATTTCATTTAGTTAGTTCTACCACCAGCATTGCTCATTTTATAAAGGGTTAAATATGTTGTAGTGAAGTTCAGCTTCCGTCCACTGGGGGGCGCTGTGTCACTGTCAGAAGATATGTGCTTCAGTCAGAAAAAACATTTGCTCATCTCTTCGGTCTCAGCTTTTATTTTTATTTATTTATTTAGCTAGCTACAGAAACGAAACCCATCCAATACACTCGCTGGAAATAATTAATTTTCCTAATATCATGACATATCAACATTCTTAGCTTGCCCATTCACTAAATATACTGTTAAATAACTCAGACCGACATCCAATACCTTTAGGATACTGAACGCTAACTTATTAGCATTAGCCTACCCTTATGCTGATGGGAACTAGTTAGCTACTGCCAAACCTGCAGCTAACTCTGCTGCTGCACTTTTGACTTTCTGGCTGTTCTACCTCATTCACTACTGACTCAACCTGATCACTTTTTTTTGTTGCCTCTTTCAGAAGAAATTCTAGAGTATCCATATTTGCTGTTTTATGCTGAGGTGTTTTACTGAGTGATGACATTGACATCTAACCGGTGCTGTAGAGGTGGGGTTAAGGGGCAGGAGTGGTCCACTGTGTTATATCTCTACCTAACACAGCAGACACTGAGTCACACCAGGGGCTTCTTGCAGTGCCTGCTACTGCCTAGCAAAGTATATTGGATAGTTTATTTTAGTCATTAAAATGTGCATAGCGAAAGTGATGTGTGATTATAAAAACTCAGACTGAAATGTATATATTTTTTTAGAATAATAATACCATCAAAAGAGTCAGAGCTGGACCAAAAACAACAACAAGCCCAGGCCTAATTACGCTACTGGCCAACATACTGCTTCTGGTCAAGATACATGTACTTTTTATATAAAGCATGCCTTGCATTGAATGCTGGCCTATAAGAGTTGAATGTAAATACATCCTGAATAAACTGTCTGGATTTTTCTGTCTCAGGTGTGAAGTGTCAGAAGAGATCGGACAACAAGGCATCAATAGAATCTATTTATTGCAACGCTACAGAGGATTCTCAGATATTGACAGGCATTGGTTTTGAAAAGCATTTGGCGACAGCAGCCAGGTAAACAAAACCAAAAGACTGCTAACAGGGTTATAAAACCACTGTCATTTGTGTGAACTATCCCTTTAAGCACAGAATGAGGAAAATAAAACAGGCAGTGCAATTGTGGATATTAAAGGTATACAATGATTGTGTGCTTTCTCCAATAATACATTTTGTGGATAAATTAAACAGTTTATGCCCATTTTTTTATACAGTGTTCTGATCTCCTTTTGCAATCTCTTTTTCCTGCTTAATCCTGGTCCTTTCATCTTTCTCTCGCTGTCTATTGTGTTCCATTAATTGTAGTCTTTCCTTCTCGAGCTCCTGTCTTCGTTCTTCTTCCATCTTTTGTTCTGTTTCCAGTCTCACGTTCTTAGCAAGGAGTTGGTTGTAATCGTTTTCAGTCGTCTTTCCCTTCTTCACTTTCATTTTTTCCGTTCTGGCTTGATCGAGGTCTTTCTCTGCCTTATCCACTCGGTTTTTTGATTTATCTCCACCCATTCTCTTGTTGATCTTGTTGGTCTCTGACTTTCTTAGAGATGAGATATGAAAAATAACCAAAAACAGACAATGAATGCTTTTGCTCTCAAAACAGTAATTTTTTACTGTATATTTGGTACTGTTTCCTGAAGAAAGTGTGTGTGCCTGCTTCGACTACATTTTGTTAAGTGTTCTTAGGCTCAGTAGGAGCGATTAAGGTATTTGTGATCAAACATGCATCTCATCTCTGACCCACCAGCGTGACTAAACAGGATGGTCGAACAAGGCTAACTAAGGTTTTTTAAATACCTTGAGACAATATAACTGCCACCAGCCTCTGTTTCTAATCTACAAACACTGTAAATAAACATTTGTAAATCATTTATTCTTAATTGACTTGCCTAGTTAAATAAGGTTTGAAATAAAAAAATATTGATGGTGAAAATCCATTTTCTCATCTGTCTGTTCAAGTGAAATGGTGCTGGGAGTGTAAAGTAGTAGTCATGCTTTCTTCCTCTGAATCTCTTTCCACGTTGGTGAAGGTGTAAATATGAGATGTTATTCAAGTGCTTTTGAAGTCACAATAATGTTTCAGTAAATTATAGCATAAAGATCACTCAATGTTTTTAATTATTTTCACTGCATCAGGGATAGCATACACAAATGTTTCAGCTTTACAGCCTTCGTCGGTGTTTAGGTACAACTTTATTCTAATTCAAAACAGCATTTTGTAAAGAACCGATGAGCAGCAGGTGCTTGTAATCAGGGTTGCCGCTCATCTGCCAATCAGGGATGTGGCTTTTCTGGTCTACCTGTATACAAGTTACAATCACAAAGAAATACAGAATTATAGGGTATGGGGAAGGGCATGATGGGCAACTCACAAATCAAATCGCCCCACTAATTGTAACCGGTGTGAATAGGTTAGTTAGCGGTGAAGCGCGCTAATAGCGTTTCAATCGGGTGATGTCACTCGCTCTGAGACCTGAAGTAGGGTTTCCCCTTGCGTTGCAAGGGCCGTGGATTTTGTGGCGCGATGGGTAACGATGCTTCGTGGGTGTCAGTTGTTGATGTGTGCAAGGGTCCCTGGTTCGATCCCAGGTTGGGGCGAAGAGAGGGACGGAACCTACACTGTTACATAATGTCAACTCATGAAATAGCCCACCACAAAGGACATTAAGAAATATGTTGGGCAATTCATAAATTATATGCAAAGTCTAATATGGACAGTGTTCTTGTATAGCAGTCTAAATGTGGGGAAATTTAACTTCATTTAAACCGTGTGGAGATACATAGTCATTTATTTATCCACATGGCTTCTCTTTGTAGTAATTTGTCGTCAGTCACCTCTACTTGGTGGTTGAACGTTTTTGATCCCAACGCAACGCAATTCATTAATAGAATGATTGTGTTCTATAAAGTATCTTTCATGTCGAGGCGATGTCTTGACTTTAAATTGTGGATTTATGTTCTCCAAGACGTACTTTCAAGGCGCGACATGTTTTGCCAAAATATTTCTCATTTCAAGAACACTGACATAAATAAATCATTTAGTAGTGAAAGTTATACATTACTTTATTTCATAGGTCCTAGAAGTCTGAGGGCATACAACGTTAGAACATTTCCTTATGGTGCTACAAGAGGTACAAGATCTACTGGGGAATCTCTTTTCTCTCTCTGACCACATCTGACTGAACCAATATGTTTGATAGATTTATTGATCGTTTATAGGTGAATAAAGGTGGATTCTGGAAGGCAGAATTTAAAGAGGAGTCTGATAATAATGTGCCAGTGTTGATTAACAATAGACTTGATGCCATTACGGCTATCAAAATAAGCGAAATAAAATAAGCGAAATAAACGCTTATTTGTTTGTAAATGTAAAAAAGCAATGTATAGATTCAAAACATGGTTAAAACTATAATGCAGATGTCATGGACTGTCAGTCCTGGCTTTCCCTAGCCCCATCCCTCAGTTGTAGACCACAATAAGTGGAGGGACGGACAATGTTATTTCTCAAAGATCAATTAAAGTTAGAATCTACATTTGGTTAAACAGCGCCTTTGATATTGTTTCAGTGATGAAACGGAGGAGAGGAGCGTCCAGCAGTGGGATTTTCTTTGCAATGATGTCCGATGGAAAGAAAAAAGTGTTATTTGTTTGAAGTAACTTCTTCGTTGTTGTAATATCACAATCAGACGTGCCAGTTTCACCAAATACAGATTATAGCTTTAATGATTGGACAGTACAGGTTTTGCTAAGCAACCATTTAGGTCTACCGTTGAAATAAGGGTTAGTAGCCTACCTTAAATCCACGAAGCTGGCCGATGGATGACAAAAATTACACGTAGATGTTCAAAATAGGAACCAGGTATACAACATACGTATATGTGTCTCTGCCAAGATGTAGACCGGGGTGTGACACCCTGTTTTATAGACCAAATCACAGAGTTTCTAAACCCAGAGGCGCAACATCGCGAGACTTCCAGGAACGCTTGTGAAACAGACTGAACAGAACAGGCCGGGATTTGGTGCTTGAGAAGTCAATGAGAGAAGTGAAAATATCTTCCTTAGTTGTTCATTTTCACAAAATCAAAAGGCACAAGATTCGACAAGACAGTTTTTTAAAGTAGTTGAATATGTTATTACAACAACCTCGTGAAAGTGATGAACTGACACGTTTTCATTTTCGTCAAAAACAAGTTTATATCGAAGCAGTGCCTTTGAGTTGACGGCGTGCACATGCGCAGTTCGGCGTGAGAGACCATTAGACCCGACGACTTGCTTCTCTACGCCTGAGCTTTACTAGCCAACAAGTGTTACCCGGGATTTCTATTGAAGAAGCAGTTTTACCCTATCTTCATACTGTCTTTGACAAAATCTCTCTTGTAAAACCACCCCTACACTCAACTTGTAAATTACATGACTACAAGTCAGTCTCTGTGGCTGTTAAACTGTAATATTGGAGACAGAGCTCATCCTAGTGGATACAGACTGCTACAGTAACCTACTGGTGGTCATGGAGTTGATCTGATCTGTATGCTACTTTGATTACAGTACAACTCCAGTACAATGTCCATTCACTGGTGGGTGAAGGTGAATATAAACTTTATTACATTGTCCTTACCTCATAGTAAGTTTTGATTGACATTCATGTTGGTACAGACTAAACAATGTAATCATTGGCGAACCTTGAATAATGGACCTAGGCCTTCAGTTGGGGAAATAAATTCCAATAGGGCCTCCTCATCAAATAAAAAATCATGAGAAATAACAGAAACAGAGCATCACTTAAATGGGAATGGAAACACTTTAGGAAGTAAATCTAAGCAAAGAGATGTATTCAATCCACTAATCTTAAACATGTGCATTTAACATAAAAACATCTCTATATTTAGTATTTTGATCGTCAACAAGGTTTATTTGAGCTATGGTCAGCGCCGATTTATTGCCATAGTAACTACTGACTCCAGTGGGTCACTGGCAGGAATCAGCTAATTGTCTGTGGTATTGAGTTGTCGCGCGGAGAATTAATGGAAGAGACTGAGGTTAGGTGATGACAACGAAGATGACAATAACAAGTAGTAATTCAAACACAAACTGTATAGCGCCAGGCGGTATGAATTGGCTCCAACAACAATTCCTCGGTAAGCTAACCCAAGGACCCACAACTTTTGAAGAAATGGCTCCATGTCCTGAAGAGAAGGACATTTTCTGCTGTTTTCACCCAATTTGTCCAACTTATCACCTCTAAAATGTCAATAAACCACTATAAAGAGTTTATGTAATGACTCATTACACACAGTGCATTCAGAAAGTATTCAGACCCCTTGACTTTTTTCACATTTTGTTATGTTACAGCCTTATTCTAAAATGGATTAAGTAAAATAAAAATCCTCAATCTTCTCACAGTAACCCCATACTGACAACACTAAAACAGAGTTTAGACATAAAAAAACCACAGAAATATCATATTTACATAAGTATTCAGACCCTTTGCTATGAGACTCGAAATTGAGTTCAGGTGAATCCTGTTTTCATTGATCATCATTGAGACGTTTCTACAGCTATGGAGTCCACCTGAGGTAAATTCAATTGATTGGATATGATTTGGAAAGGCACACACCTGTCTATGTAAGGTCCCACAGTTGACAGTGCATGTCAGAGCAAAAACCAAGCCATGAGCTCGAAGGAATTGTCCGTAGAGCGCCGAGACTGGATTGTGTCGAGTCACAGATCTGGGGAAGGGTACCAAACATTTTCTGCAGCTTTGAAGGTCCCCAAGAACACAGTGACTTCCATCATTCTTTAATGAAACTGTTTGGAACCACCAGGACTCTTCCTAGACCTGGCCGCCCAACCAAACTGAGCAATCAGGGAGAAGGGCCTTGGTCAGGGAGGTGACCAAGAACCCGACGGTCACTCTGACAGAGCTCCAGAGTTCCTCTGTGGAGATGCAGAGATGGTTGTCCTTCTGGAAGGTTGGTACACATGTACTACTAGCTTGGTACACATGTATTTGGGGAGTTTCTCCCATTCTTATCTGCACACCATCTCAAGCTCTGTCATGTTGGATGGGGAGTGTTGCTGCACAGCTATTTTCAGGTTTCTCCAAGGATGTTCGATCGGGTTCAAGTCCGGGCTCTGGCTAGGCCACTCAAGGACTTTCAGAGACTTGTTCTGAAGCCACTCCTGCGTTGTCTTGGCTGTGTGCTTAGGGTTGTTGGCCTGTTGGAAGGTGAACCTTCCAGTTTGAGGTCCTTCTTTCTGGAAGGACAACCATCTCTGCAGCACTCCACCAATCAGGCCATGATGGTAGAGTATCCAGACGGAAGCCACTCCTCAGTAAAGCCTGCTTGGAGTTTCACAAAAGGACTCAGACCATGAGAAGCAACATTTTCTGGTCTGATGAAACCAAGATTGAACTCTTTGGCTTGAATTCCAAGTGTCACCTCTGGAGGAAACCTAGCAACATCCCTATAGTGAAGCATGGTGGTGGCAGCATCATCCTGTTGGGATGTTTTTTCAGTGGCAGGGACTGGGAGACTAGTCAGAATCGAGGGTAAGATGAACAGAGCAAAGTACAGAGAGATTTGATTTTTGATTTGATTTGATTTGGATCTCTTTTAGTCCCCATTTGGACTAATCTTCCAAGAGTCCTTAAATATTAAAATACAATGTATATACGAACACATTTTCACATATAGCACACTATTACAAACATACATAATATACTAATGTAATAAACAAATAAATAATAAATCTAAATATGGATTATTCATCTACTGTAATCCCACAACATTTCTGTGTATTATATTTAAATTGTTTTAAAATAATGTTTAAATTTATATATTGAAAGGTTTCTGGTTTGCTCAGTTAATTTATTCCATTTCTTTATTGCTCTAAATCGAAATGTTCTTTTGCCTATTTCTCTTTTCTGTCTGGATAACGCATAGATGGTGGACAATCTATTCCTAATATTTACGGAATGTCTGTCTCTTACCAACTGATTGCCGTTGTGAATTGTACTTGGCCGTTTTAAATGATGTATATTATGAAATAAAATAAGCATGTTTTTTTCAATTATCTTGTCGATTGATGACCAACCAAGAACATTGCGTATGACTGCAACAGAAAAACCATATCTCCACCGTAAAACAATCCTTGCTGCTTTGTTCTGTGCAATCTGCAGCCTCCTAACTTCACTTGATGATGCATTTCCCCAGACCACAGAACAGTAGTTCACTTGACTCTCAATTAAAGCTTGTGTTATTTGCTTAAGAATTTTTCCTGGTAAATATTTAGCTACCCTTCTGATTATGCATGCTGTTTTAATATATATTTTTTTTACATAGATTAGTTATTTGAGATGACCATGATAAGCAGTTGTCTAGCTGCACTCCTAATAGTTTGGTTTCTGCCACTTCTTCAATTTGTACTCCTCCCATACTTAATTGTATCCCATGCTGTTTTGGCCTTTTCCTAGTGGAACAGACCAACATAACTTTGGTTTTCTTGGTGTTTAAAACAAGTTTATTCTGGCAAACGCACTCCCTAATATTCTCCAAATCTCCTTGTAAAGCTTGCTGTACCTGTTGAACCGATTGTCCTGCTGCATAAATTGTAGTATCATCTGCAAATATAGAAACTTGAGTTTCAGCTAGGGCATAGGAAAGGTCGTTGGTATATATTAAATACAGAAGTGGCCCAAGGCAGCTGCCCTGCGGTATTCCACAGTTTAAAGCATGAGGGGAAGAAAATGAACCATTGATATAGGTGGACTGTTTCCTGTCAGTTAGATATGACTGTACCCAATTCAATGCTACCTCCTTAAAACCATAATGCATTAATTTTGTCAAAATTATTTAATGATCCACTAAATCAAATGCTGCACTGAAATCTAAAAATAGTACCCCCACAAACTTGCCATTATCCATAGCATTGAGCCACTGGTCAGTCATGTCAACCAATGCAGTGGTAGTGGAATGATTTTTGCGATAAGCATGCTGATTGGCTGTAATCAGATCATTATTTTCCATGTACTCCCATATTTGTCTACTCACAATACCCTCCAATATCTTACTGAGTGTAGGGAGTAGACTAATTGGTCGACTATTGGCAGGAGTAGTGGGTTCTTTGCAGTCTTTCGGAATAGGACACAGTTTCGCATGCCTCCATACATTTGCAAACATCCCCTTTTCCAGTGACCAATTAAATATGTATCTCAGTGGAACTGCAATCTGGGGAGCAGCACAGCGAAGCAAAAAATTGTCCATAAGATCATAACCTGTAGATTTCCCATCAGGTAATGACTTCAAAAGGTTTAACACCTCCTCCACTGACACCGTTTGCAGACTAAAAGAGCAGACCTTGTTGCTCATAATATGATCATCAATCCATTGGACAATAGCTTGTTCGGAAGAATGTATGTTTACATTGTTGCTCAGTAAATTCATTTTCTTTGTGAAAAATTCTGCTAAATGATTGGCAATATCAACTGGATTTGTTATTATTCTCCAGTCAACCTCCACACTAGATGGGCATGATGAGATAGATGTACCAAGTAAACCCTTAACTGTATTCCATACCTTTTTAGAATCATTTTTACAATCAATAAAAGCATTGTTGAAAAATAACTTTTTTTCCTTCGATTCAATTTAACTGCATAATTAAGCAATGTTCTATAATTCTGTTCATCAATTTGTGATTTTGATTTGGCTGCTAAGACTTTTAACATATTTTTTTGAGAAAAAGCCTCACCCAGTTCATCATCAATCCATGGAGATGGACGAGCACCAACTGTACTCTTTCTTACTGGGGCATGATGGTCCATTACCTCAGTGAGCAAATCAATAAAACATTCTGGAGCGTGATTTAAATCTTCCTCTAGATAAATCATCTCCCAGGGTACAGCAGCAAAATCATTTAGAAATAGCTCATAATTAAATGTTTTAAAATTTCTCTTGACCACAATCCTAGGGGGTTTCTTTGGAACCTTGGTGTTCATGGTTATGGTCACAATATTATGGTCTGTCCAGCCCACTGGCATTGATCTGGCTTTTAAGCATTGCGATGGTATATTACAGAAAATCAGATCAATGCATGTGTCTGAACGATGACCCAACTTAATTGATGATCTAGTAGTATCATTAACCATTTGTTTCAAACCACAGTTCTCAGCATATCTCATCAATTGTGTTCTATTCAAATTATTGTGATCCTTCCAATTTATATTAAAACCACCCAAGATAAATACATCTCTGTTGCGATCTGTGGCATTGTCAAACCCAGTGCATAAGTCATCCAGATAGGACACCTTAGAGCTAGGAGGTCTATACACACATCCCACCAATATAGCTGCCTGGTGAGGCAGATGTACCTGAGCCCATAGTGCCTCTACTTCACATACATTAAGGTCATCCCTCCTCTTAAAAGGTATATGATTCTGAATGTACAGTGCTACACCCCCACCATTCCTATTCCTATCCCTTCTAAGTAGACTATATCCATGAATATTAATTTGCCCATCATTTACAGATGCATCTAAATGCGTTTCGGTCAAGGCCAAAATATGAATATTATTTATCTTGACCAAGTTAATAACCTTGTGTATTTTGTTAGGAAGGCTACATACATTAACCTGAGCTATATGCAACCCTTTCCTTGTCAAGTGGCGATCAATAGAGCATGTATTCGTTATAGTTGAAGTTGAATACACTACAACATACAAACTCAAATTTGAACATTAAAATAAAATAGCCAGGGAGTTACTCTAGAGTCCCGATACAATTGCCCGTTGATATAAAGTTTATCCATCACCATGGAGACTCGTTGATTCAGGCAACGTTTTTCCTTCATGATGGGATATAGTTTTTTTCTCCTTTCATTGATCTCGGTGGGGAAGTGATCATTCATTCCAAAATCAGTGTTTCTGAGTTCTCTGTCCATGTTCTTCGTCATTTCCTTTTGCTTAATTTTGTCAAAACATGCAATAATAGCCCGTGGCCTATTTCCAGAGGCCTTACCTATTCTATGGACTAGTGACATTACTCACAACATCAGTGGGCAGTTTTAGTTGAGTTGACATAAAGTCTCGGACTATGACCTCACAGCCTCTGCTGTTGTCATTCTCCGGTATCCCTGAAAATATGAGATTGTCCCGCATTGATCGACACTGTACATCAAGCAAGGTTTCTTTAAGTTGTTTGTTCTCCCTTAGTACCACTTCCAACTTGCCATGAATAGAGTCTACAGTACCTTTCAGCGCCGTGTTCTCTTTCCTTAGATCATCAATCTGACGTTGGCTAAATTCTAGACTAGCACATAATGCATTGATGTCCTCGTAATATATCCAAGATATCAAGTTTGGCAAGCCTTTCATTGATGGATTTTAACAATTCAACATCCATATCTGTAAACCTCTCCCCACTTGCCACACGCGCCCTCTTACTAGGGGATGGTTTGTTCCATCGTTGATACCAATTGTCCAACCTGATTTTGGTTTGTTTTGTTGATTGGGTTGGTTGTCCTTAACAATGCTTGAGTCCTCCGAAGCTAGCGACATGTTTCTAAGAGTTCGTAAGTATGAGATATTTGAAAATCTGCTCCTAATCGCTCAGGACCTCAAACTGGAAGCTTCACCTTCCAACAGGCCAACAACCCTAAGCACACAGCCAAGACAACGCAGGAGTGGCTTCAGAACAAGTCTCTGAAAGTCCTTGAGTGGCCTAGCCAGAGCCCGGACTTGAACCCGATCGAACATCCTTGGAGAGACCTGAAAATAGCTGTGCAGCAACATTCCCCATCCAACATCACAGAGCTTGAGATGGTGTGCAGATAAGAATGGGAGAAACTCCCCAAATACATGTGTACCAAGCTAGCAGCGTCATACCCAAGAAGACCCGAGACTGTAATCGCTGCTTCAACAAAGTACTGAGCAAAGGGTCTGAATACATGTAAATGTGATATATTTTTTTGGTCTTATTAATTAGCAATATTTTCTAAAAAAACAGTTTTTGCTTTGTCATTATGGGGTATTGTGTGTAGATTGATAAGGCAAAAAATTATTTTTTTATCCATTTTAGAATAAGGCTGTAATGTAACAAAATGTGGAAAAAGTCAAGCGGTCTGAATACTTTCCAAATGTACTGTACCTATTTGAAGGTTTGTGTCGAATTTGAAGAGGGGTTTTATGGTGGCGATAGTGTTAGTTTCACAAGAACAGTTGAAGTTGGAAGTTTACATACAGCTTAGCCAAATACATTTAAACAAAGTTTTTCACAATTCCTGACATTTATTCAGAGTAAAAATTCCCTGTCTTAGGCCAGTTATGATCTCCACTTTATTTGAAGAATGTGAAATGTCAGAATAATAGTAGAGAGAATGATTTATTTCAGCTTTTATTTCTTACATCACATTCCCAGTGGGTCAGAAGTTTACATACACTCAATTAGTATTTGGTAGCATTGCCTTTAAGTTGTTTAACTTGGGTCAAACGTTTCGGGTAGCCTTCCACAAGCTTCCTACAATAAGTTGGGTGAATTTTGGCCCATTCCTCCTAACAGAGCTGGTGTAACTGAGTCAGGTTTGTAGACCTCCTTGCTCGCACACCCATTTTCAGTTCTGCCCACACATTTTCTGTAGGATTGAGGTCAGGGCTTTGTGATGGCCACTCCAATACCTTGACTTTGTTGTCCTTAAGCCATTTTGCCACAACTTTGGAAGTATGCTTGGGGTCATTGTCCATTTGGAAGACCCATTTGCGACCAAGCTTTAACTTCCTGACTGATGTTTTAAGATGTTGCTTCAATATATCCACATCATTTCCCCCCCTCATGATGCCATCTATATCCCTCCTGCAGCAAAGCACCCCCACAACATGATGCTGCCAACCCATGCTTCACGGTTGGGATGGTGTTCTTCGGCTTGCAAGCCTCCCCCTTTTTCCTCCAAACATAACGATGGTCATTATGGCCAAACAGTCTATTTTTGTTTCATCAGACCAGATGATATTTCTACAAAAAGTACAATCTTTGTCCCCATGTGCAGTTGCAAACCTTAGTCTGGCTTTTATATTGCGGTTTTGGAGCAGTGGCTTCTTCCTTGCTGAGCGGCCTTTCAGGGTATTTTATTTATTTATTTATTTATTTTATTTAACCTTTATTTAACCAGGTATGCAAGTTGAGAACAAGTTCTCATTTACAATTGCGACCTGGCCAAGATAAAGCAAAGCAGTTCGACAACATACAAAAACACAGAGTTACACATGGAGTAAAACAACATACAATCAATGATACAGTAGAAAAAAAATACGACTATATACAATGTGAGCAAATGATGTGAGATAAGGGAGGTAAAGGCAGAAAAGGCCATGGTGGCGAAGTAAATAAAGTATAGCAAGTAAAACACTGGAATGGTAGATTTGTTATTTGAAGAAAGTTCAAAGTTAAAATATAAATAATATGGTGCAAAGGAGCAAAAGAAATTAAATAAATAAATACAGTAGGGGAAGAGGTAGTAGTTTGGGCTAAATTATAGATGGGCTATGTACAGGTGCAGTGATCTGGGAGCTGCTCTGATAGCTGGTGCTTAAAGCTAGTGAGGGAAATAAGTGTTTCCAGTTTCAGAGATTTTTGTAGTTCGTTCCAGTCATTGGCAGCAGAGAACTGGAAGGAGAGACGACCAAAGGAGGAGTTGGCTTTAGGGGTGACCAGAGAGATATACCTGCTGGAGCGCGTGCTACAGGTGGGTGCTGCTATGGTGACCAGTGAGCGGAGATAAGGGGGGACTTTACCTAGCAGGGTCTTGTAGATGACCTGGAGCCAATGTGTTTGGCGACGATTATGAAGCGAAGGCCAGCCAACGAGAGCGTACAGGTCGCAGTGGTGTGTAGTATATGGGGCTTTGGTGACAAAACAGATGGCACTGTGATAGACTGCATCCAGCTTGTATGTCGATATAGGACTCGTTTTACTGTGGATATAGATACTTTTGTCCCTGTTTCCTCCAACATCTTCACAAGGTCCTTTGCTGTTGTTCTGGGATTGATTTGCACTTTTCACACCAAAGTACGTTCATCTCTAGGAGACAGAACGTCTCCTTCCTGAGCGGTATGACGGCTGCGTGGTCCCATGGTGTTTATACTTGCGTACTATTGTTTGTACAGATGAACGTGGTACCTTCAGGCATTTGGAAATTGCTCCCAAGAATGAACCAGACTTGTGGAGGTCTACAATTTTTTCTTCTATGGTCTTGGCTGATATCTTTTGATTTTCCCATTTTGTCAAGTAAAGAGGCACTGAGTTTGAAGGTTGGCCTTGAAATACATCCACAGGTACACCTCCAATTGACTCAAATGATGTCAATTAGCCTATCAGAAGCTTCTAAAACCATGTCATTTTCTGGAATTTTCCAAGCTGTTTAAAGGCACAGTAAACTTCTGACCCACTGGAATTGTGATACAGTGAATTATAAGTGAAATAATCTGTCTGTAAACAATTATTGGAAAAATTACTTGTGTCATGCACATTGTAGATGTCCTATCCGACTTGCCAAAACTATAGTTAACAAGAATTCCGTGGAGTGGTTGAAAAACCGGGTTTTAATGACTCCAACGTAGGTGTATGTAAACTTCCGACTTCAACTGGATCTGCGGCTGTCCCAGCTTTTGAGAGTCATGATGGCTCGCAGTGATGACGCAAAAAAAATGTCCTATTGATTGAATGAACTACTGTATTGGTGAATCCACAAGTAATTAACTTTACACTCACCATTGATAATGTCTTGATAAATAAATACCATCAAATGTATGAGTTGCACAAAGTAGGTTAACTTTATTTTCAGAGATGAAGGATGTGATTCCGTTCAGTGAGAGATGAACATGTGACTTTATATAAGGTTAAATGAAGAAAGCATGAGAATGATGAAGGTTAATACTACAACATCCAATAGCACGAGATAAATAACAACTAACAGTTGTAGCACCAAGTGACCTCTGACCTCTCCCTCCATCATATATACTGAGTACTAACAGTTATGGACACCTGCTCTTTCCATGACATACCCCCCTACCCTCCCCCCCCCCCCAAAAAAGATATAGATGTACTATTTATTGTAAAGTGGTTGTTCCACTGGATATCATAAGGTGAATGCACCAATTTGTAAGTCGCTCTGGATAAGAGCGTCTGCTAAATGACGTAAATGTAAATATGCAATAAAGTTATGTTGAAATACATGGAAATGATGTCAACATTTGTGAGGAAATTTCCTTGGAACTATCTTAATAAATGAGGTTGCATGAACACATGAGGAATGGTGGAAGCAGAGAGAAAGGGTGGGTTCCCCATGAGGAAAATATTTGATTTTAGGATTAAGGGGGAAAATAAATAGAACTAGTGAAAGAAGTAGGAGAACGTGGCAGGCTGGCAATACCCCATAATGAAAAAGCAAAATGTCACGGTTGTCGTCGGGAAAGGAGGACCAAAATGCAGCAGGATTGTGGATGCGCATCTTGACGTTTATTTAACTCAAAAGTGAACACCAAAATAATAAACACAACGAACTCACGATCAACACAACAGTCTTGTCAGGCTCACACACGCTAAACAAGAAACAATCTCCCACAATTACAAACACACCCTAATATATAGGACTCTCAATCAAAGGCAAATAGACAACACCTGCCTTCAATTGAGAGTCCCTGCCCCAATTAACTAAACATAGAAACAGATTCACTAGACTAAACATAGAAATACATAAACATAACACAGTGCCCAAAACCCCCGGAATACATAAATCAAATGCCCTACTAAATCAACCACCACCCCAAACCACATAAAACAAATACCCTCTGCCACGTCCTGACCAAACTACAATAACAATTAACCCTTATACTGGTCAGGACGTAACACAAAAACTGTTTTTTAGACATTTTTAAACATAAAAAAACTGAAATATTAAATTTACATAAGTATTTAGACCCATTACTCAGTACTTTGTTGAAACACCTTTGGCAGCGATTACAGCCTCGAGTCTTCTTGGGTATGGCGCTAAAAGCTTGGCACACCTGTATTTGGGGAGTTTCTCCCATTCTTCTCTGCATACCCTCTCAAGCTCAGTCAGGTTGGATGGGAAGCGTTGCTGCAGAGCTATTTTCAGGTCCCTCCAGAGATGTTCAATCAGGTTCTGTCTGGGCTACTCAAAGACATTCAGAGACTTGCCCGAAAGCCAAAATTGTCTTGCCTTTGTGCTTAGGGTTGTTGTCCTTTTGGAAGGTGAACCTTCACCCCAGTCTGAGGCCCCAAGCGCTCTGGAGCAGGTTTTCATCAAGGATCTCTGTACTTTGTCCTTTTATCTTTCCCTCGATCCTGACTGGCCTCCCAATCCCTGTTGCTGAAAAACATCCCCACAGCCTCTTGCTGCCACCACCATGCTTCACCGTAGGGATGGTACCAGGTTTTCTCCAGATGTGACGCTTGGCATTCAGGCCAAAGAGTTCAATCTTGGTTTCATCAGACCAGAGAATCTTGTTTCTCATGGTCTGAGTCCTTTAGGTGCCTTTTGTGATACTCCAGGTAGGCTGTCATGTGCCTTTTACTGAGGAATGGCTTCCGTCTGGCCACTCTACCATAAAGGCCTGATTGGTGATCAAGGCCCTTCTCCCCAGAATTTTTTTGCCACCCTTCACCAGATCTGTGCCTCAACACAATCCTGTCTCAGAGCTCTACAGACAATTCCTTCCACCTCATAGCTTGGATTTTGTTCTGACATGCACTGTCAACTGTGAGACCTTATATAGACAGGTGTGTGCCTTTCCAAATCATGTCCAATCAATTGAATTTACCATAGATGGACTCCAATCAAGTTGTAGAAACATCTCAAGGATGATAAATGGAAACAGGATAAACCTGAGCTCAATTTCGAGTCTCATAGCAAATGGTCTGAATACTTACGTAAATAAGGTATTTCTGTTTAAAAAAAAAAAAACTGTTTTTGCTTTGTCATTATGGGGTATTTTGTGTAGATTTAGAATAAGGCTGTAATGTAACAAAATGTGGAAAAAGTCAAGGGGTCTGAATACTTTCCAAATGCACTGATGGAAATAAGAAGGTAGACGCCGGATGGGGTTATATAATTAAAGGAAAAAGTGGAGCCATAAGCAGGTGAGGTGGCAGGCTCGGCACAAGTAGGAGAAGTAGAGGCCCAGATAGAAGCACCAAGATGTACAGAAAAGAGTGACGGATTCTAAATATGTACTGGAATTAGTATTTGAAGATCTTCCAATGTAGTGGATGAATAGAGGAATTACTTTGAAAACAGACTAAGTTGAAACCTAGGGCCACATGAGGAAAAAGAATAGCAGGTATACTAAAATCTGGGGATTATATAGTAGTGCATGTTAAGGCCCACCAAAAGGGCGCATGGACAGAAGACCAAGAGATGAACCGCTGACCGGTTGGCAAGGGGGAAGTTTGTTTAATGATGGGAGGCGGTGAATAAATAGATCCCAGGGGAAAGAGACTTGTACCTCAACAATGTTTATTTAACTAGGCAAGCCAGAACAAATTCATATTGACAATGGCAGCCTAGGAACAGTTCAGGGGCCTTGTTCAGGGGCAGAACGACACATTTTTACCTTGTCAGCTCAGGGAGTTGATCTAGCAACCTTGCGGTTACTGGGCCAACACTCTAACCACTAGGCTACCTGCCGCCCCTACACTCTAACCACTAGGATACCTGCCGCCCCTACGCTCTAAACACTAGGCCACCTGCCGCCCCTGTGTATGTGTAGAGGGAGTGTTGACCCCGCTGTTGAGGTACAGAAGGAGACAAGTCACATAGAAGCCAATGTGAAGAGCCATGCATCAGGGAAATACTACGTACCCAATGTAATGAAAATAAGTAATCAGTTATATTTCTGGTGTGACGTTTGTCAGGAGTACAATAGTTGTAGCAAAATGTGGTCTCCAGGATTATTAACAAAGAGTACCGTCCTATGGGGAAGCCTATGCATGGACGCATACTTATTGTGGTTATTGTGGTTATTGTGATTTTGACGCATGCACAGGCTTTACTGTGGCAAGGCTAACATGCCAGGCTACAAGTGAAGGGGTTAAAGGAATGCTGGTAGATGCCTTCATCGACCTATGGGTGCCAAAAATATACTTTAGGGTAAGGGATCCCTGGAATCCTTACAAAATAAACATTTTGAATGGGGAGAGCAGAGCAAAAGGATTGGATGAGCAAAAGGATTGGATGAGCAAAAGGATTGGATGAGTAGTTTAAAGTTTTGCTTTCGTTTGATGCCTGCGTTTGCTGTAGGGTCCTGCTTGTTATGCGTGGGTGTTAAAACAGGGTTAAAATAAAAATATTGGAAAGGAAATGTGTACGCTAAACGAAACGATTTACTAAAGGAGGAACGCACAACTAAAAATAGATATAGAATGTGTGTAACAGACGCTGTGAGTCGAGTGCAGGTGGTGAGTTTAATAACGCAATGAACATTGAATGACAGGAGACAAGAGTTGCATCTGGACATTAAACACATAATCAATACTGCCTGGGGAATGGAACTAAGGGAGTGACAGAAAAAGTGGAGGTAATCAGTGAAGTGACGGAGTCCAGGTGTGTCTCATAATGGGGCACAGGTGCGCATAACGATGTTGCCAGGTGTGCATAACGATGGTTGTCAGAGCCAGTGATTAGTAAACCGGCAACGTCAAATGCTGCAGAAGAGGAGCAGGAGCAGGAGTGACAAGGTGAGTGCTCAGGTTTCGGGGGACAGGTAATAAAAGGATGAAAAGAGCTAAATAAATGGTTAAAGGGAGTAGAATTTGAAAATAGTAGTGACTTGTTTGAACATATGTCCGAATAAGACAGGGTTGGCAGATTCATCGCCGCAACTTAAGGAGGAAATTAATGGAGTAGCGAAAAAGTGTACAACAGGGCTTCTATGGGAACAGACAGAAAATGGACCTGAGATAGTGAAGCTGTTCTGGCAAGTATATGAAGAGCAAGAGGCTAACATGATAACTAGGGCCTACTACACTGGTGGAGGAAAGGTCATAGAGTCTGCAAGCAGTTTAGTAAACATGTTAAAAACCAAAGATACACCCTCCCGAATGTCCATGACAAACAACAGATGTATGGAATGGGTCACAAGGTTAGGATATATATGAAAGATACTAATAATTCACAGCAGACAGTATCTGGTGTAAAAGACTGTTCTCATTATGTGTAGAAACCAGGGTCTAGGCCTCAAACTGCAGCCATCTCGAACCTGGTACCTCAGAACAGAAACACCAACTCATGCTATGGAATGCAGTCTTGTTAAGCTTTATCACCCAAGGCATCGTAAATCTTCTGTCAGCATTAAGCCCCCAGAGGCCGATTCTCAGTAGAACACACACAGATGACAGTGTTCTAAGAACCCTCTTCTGTTGCATAAAACAATAATTTAATGCAATAAAAGTATTGATAACAATCTTGTCATTTCTCTTACAAAAGGTTAATCGTGGTGGTGGAAAAAGTACTCAATTGTCATACTTGGGTAAAAGTAAAGATTCCTTAACAGAAAATTACTCAAGTAGAAGGGAAAGTCACCCAGTTAAATATTACTTGAGTTAAAGTCTAAAAGTTTTTGGTTTGAAATATACTTAAGTATCAAAAGTAAAAGTATAAATAATTTCAGATTCCTTATATTAAGCAAACCAGACGGCACCATTTTCTTGATTTTTTTTTTTTATTAATTTTTTTAAATGTATGAATAGCCAAGGGCACACTCCAACACTCAGACATCATTTACAAATGAAGCATTTGGGTTTGGTGAGTCCGCCAGATCAGAGGCAGTAGAAATGTTCTCTTGATAAGTGTGTGAACAGATCCACAGATGATGCGATCTCTATTGCACTCCACACTGCCCTTTCCCACCCGGACAAAATAAACACCTGTGTGAGAATGCTATTCATTGACTACAGCTCAGCGTTCAACACCATAGTGCTCTCAAAGCTCATCAATAAGCTAAGGACCCTGGGACTAAACACCTCCCTCTGGACCCTGGATCCTGGACTTCCTGACAGGCTGCCCCCAGGTGGTAAGGGTAGGTAACAACACATCCGCCACGCTGTTCCTCAACACAGGGGCCCCTCAGGGGTGCGTGCTCAGTCCTCTCCTGTACTCCCTGTTCACTCATGACTGCACGGCCAGGCACGACTCCAACACCATCATTAAGTTTGCCGGTGACACAGCAGCGGTAGGCCTGATCACCGACAAAGACGAGACAGCCTATAGGGAGGAGGTCAGAGAATGGGCGTGTGGTGCCAGGACAACAAACTCTCCCTCAACGTGATCAAGACAAAAGAGATGATAGTGAACTACAGTAAAAAGAGGACCGAGCACATCCACATTCTCACCGACGGGGCTACAGTGGAGCAGGTTGAGAGCTTCTAGTTCCTTGGTGTCAGCAACAAACTAACATGGTTCAAGCACACCAAGATAGTCATGAAGAGGGCACGACAAAGCCTATTCCCCCTCAGGAAACTAAAAAGATTTGGCATGGGTCCTCAGATCCTCAAAAGGTTCTACAGCTGCGCCATCGAGAGCATCCTGACTGGTTGCATCACTGCCTGGTATGGCAACTGCTCGGCCTCTGACCGCAAGGCACTACAGAGGGTAGTGCGAACGCCCCAGTACATCACTGCGGCCAAGCTTCGTGCCGTCCAGGACCTCTATACCAGGCGGTGTCAGAGGAAGGCCCTAAAAATGGTCATACTCCAGCCACCCTTGTCATAGACTGTTCTCTCTGCTACCGCATGGCAAGCGGTACCAGAGCGCCAAGTCTAGGTCCAAGAGGCTTCTAAACAGCTTCTACCCACAAGACTCCTGAACCCTTTTTTTTAACTGCATTGTTGGTTAGGGGCTCGTAAGTAAGCATTTCACTGTTGTATTCGGCACATGTGACTAATAAAATTTGATTTGGACTATTTTCTTATCCTGCTAAGCAATCAAAATGTAATGAATACTTTTGGTGCCACTCCATACATTTTCCCTAAAAAGTAGAATATTTTCTTGTAATGAAGTAAAAGTAATAAAAAATATAAATTGTAAAGTACAGATACCCAAAAAACTACTTAAGTAGTATTTTTACTTAACTACTTTACACCACTGGTTAAATCGAGGACTCTTGAAAATTGAATTCAGGAGCCCTTTGCCAGCTATGGTGTAGAAGCTGGTTTGAGCTAGTCCTAAACCACAGGGGTTTAGGTGCGATAAATAAAAAGTTAGAAAAACAAGGGCTAAGCGAAAAAGATCAACTGAAATAGCAGTTGTGGTTAACGCTGGGGGCACCCAATCTATAACGTGGTATATGAAGACACCAGAGGCTCTAAAGCAAAAACATAAAATACCAAGAAAGAAAACCGGGGCCTCGATTCTGATATAAAGATTAGCCGCTTGTGACGTAGGCCTAAAGAAAATAATGGGCCAATCATATCGAGTGTGTTGCCATGACGAATTTGACGCATTGCGACCCACCGCTGGAGACTTCCTTCAACAAAGATGGCTGACAAAAATACTGGGACCGAAACAAATGTTAGGTAATTATAACGCCATAACGAATCATGCAACATATGCACAGTTGAGAGGAATATGTTAGTTAATGTAGAGACAAACGATTATGCATATGTTTTGGTCATACGTTAAATTTACGAAAATCGCTATTTAGCTAGCTAGCTAGCTGACTAGCTAACATTAGCCAGCTAGCTAGCTTTATGGGTGTTGTGACATGAGTATGAAATTGTGTTTTAATGTTTTAGGGACTCCTGAGAAAAACACCAAACCAGGCTGTCGTCTTGTGAAACAGTGGATGTAAAGAATCTAGCTAGCTAAAGCATTTACAGCCAATTGAATGTACAATTTTGTAAGCTTGCCTTGCTGATATTTGCCATGAAATGCAGCTGAAGTAACGTAACTTGGCTAGCTAACCATTTTCTTGCTTATTGTGTAGTGGAGGATAAAAATACCTGTATGCCTATGGATGTGTAGCCGATCTGTGTATGGACCCTAAAACGTTTGGTATAAATATTAGTTCAGAACCTAGTTATGAACCTCAGCTATCATAGCTGTTTGTATCCACTTCAGAACAGCCAAAGGGCATTAATGAAGCCTATGGATGAATAGTAGAATATAGTATAACTTTATTGTGCCAAGGATGGAATATGTAGTTATTACCAAACATGAGATCCCCACATTGTAGCCTGTACATTGAATATATTCACTGATCATGTACTCTACCTTGGCAAATACATTTGTGGTTCAGGTATGAATGTCTGTGACATTCTTTTTCAGTCATATCCAGTTCCAAGAGTAAACTCCAGTCTTTGAATGATGCTTTGTCTGCATGTATGTATTACAATTATACACTTCAGTGTTTACCAATCCTGGTCATGTGACATCTATGGTTACACATTGTAACTATGCAATGTGTAGACTTTACAGTGTAGACTTTACAGTGAAATGCTTACTTACAAGCCCTTAACCAACAGTGCAGTTCAAGAAGAGTTGAAAAAATATTTACCAAGTAGACTAAAATAAAAATGTATAATAAAAAGTTACAATAACAAGGCTATATACAGGGGGAACTGGTTCCAAGTCGGCGTGCTGGGTTACAGGTTAGTTCAGGTCATTTGTACATGTAGTGACTACGCATAGAAGTGAAGTGACTATGCATAGATAAACAGCAGTGTACAGGGGGGGGGTCAGTGTAAATTGTCCAGTGGTGGTTTTATTAATTGTTCAGCAGTCTTATGGTTTGGGGGTAGAAGCTGTTGAGCTTTTTGGTCCTAGACTTGGCACTCCGGTACCACTTGCTGTGCGGTAGCAGAGAAAACAGTCTGACTTGGGTGACTGGAATCTCTTACAATTGTATGGGCTTTCCTCTGACACCGCCTATTATATGGCTGGAAGCTTAGCCCCAGTGTTGCACTGGGCCATTTGCACTACGCTCTGTAGCGCCTTACGGTCAGATGCAGAGCAGTTGCCATACCAGGTCAGGATGCGCTTGATGGTGCAGCTGTAGAACATTTTGAGGATCTGGGGACAAATGCCAAACATTTTCAGTCTCCTGAGGGGGAAAGGTTTTGTCGTGCCCTCTTCACGACTGTCTTGGTATGTTTGGACCATGATTGGGGCGACAAGGTGAAAATCTGTCGTTCTGCCCCTGAACAAGGCAGTTAACCCACTGTTCCTAGGCCGTCATTGGAAATAAGAATTTGTTCTTAACCGATTTGCCTAGTTAAATAAAAGTTAGTTGGTGATGGGGACACCAAGGAACTTGAAACTCTCGACCTGCTCCACTACAGCCCCTTTCGATGTGAATGGGGGCCTGTTCGGCCCTCCTTTTCCTGTAGTCCACAATCAGCTTCTTTGTCTTGCTCACATTGAGGGAGGGGTTATTGTCCTGCACCACACTGCCAGTTCTCTGACCTCCTCCCTCTAGGCTGTAGACTAGAAACATTTATTTAACTAGTTAAAGGCTGATTTGTAATTCATATATACAGAAATAGTTTAAAAGAAAGTACATTACACTTCCTATGCATCATGTAAATACTCAAATACTCTAATTTCCTTCATCTGCACTGATCTGAGGACACAGGATAGGTGTAGTATTTCATCAAATGAGACTTAATTTCAACCAGTAGAGAATGTGAAATGCTTCGAAAAAAGTTCAAGTGTTATAAATACATAAATTATAAGTATTATAATTGTAATATAAATAAGTTAAATCTGTACTTCATTGGATGTCTGGTGTGCATTAGAAAAACAGGAAGAAAGAGGTGGGGAGAGGTGGGAGTGTAAAACACAGAAAGAGGTGGGGAGAGAGGTGGGAGTGTAAAACACAGAAAGAGGTGGGGAGAGAGGTGGGAGTGTAAAACACAGAAAGAGGTGGGGAGAGGTGGGAGTGTAAAACACAGAAAGAGGTGGGGAGAGGTGGGAGTGTAAAACACAGAAAGAGGTGGGGAGAGGTGGGAGTGTAAAACACAGAAAGAGGTGGGGAGAGGTGGGAGTGTAAAACACAGAAAGAGGTGGGGAGAGAGGTGGGAGTGTAAAACACAGAAAGAGGTGGGGAGAGGTGGGAGTGTAAAACACAGAAAGAGGTGGGGAGAGGTGGGAGTGTAAAAGACAGAAAGAGGTGGGAGCAAGCTAACTATTTGTTTTGCTTATTGTGAAGTGGAGGATAAAAATAAATACCTGTATGCCTATGGATGTGCAGCTAGCTATGTAGCCGATCTGTGTATGAATTCTCACATCAAAACATACCTACAGATGGAGAGAGATGTTTAAGCCTTGTTTTATTTTTTATTTGAACACTGCCAGTCATCATCAGGAGGTGAAATGCAAAAAAATGACCAAGGATCATTAACTCTGGGACTACTACATCTCTATCTGTATTTCAATGTAAAGCATCTCTTTAATAATACTCCCTGTTGACCTGACCATGTGACCTCTCACCATGCTGTGCCCTCTATGGAGCCAGTTCGGATGCGGGAGGGGTTCACCGACACAGCTGATAACCTACAAGATTTAGGAAGAAGGGGAGAGAGGGATGAAGTGAAGGAGAGACTTATTTAGAAAATAAGGTAGTTGAAGAGACTGTGATCAACAGGAATCTCTGTGTTTGGCTTCACCTGGTGTCCACACTAAGTGGCTGCAGAGTACTTTATACTGAAAAACATACAAGGACAAACAATATAGCGTAGTTATATAAATAATTTAGTTTCCTCTTGCCTATTCTTTTGAAGGAGCCACAGACATCTGAGCCTACTTACTGCACAACACAATCCATCAAACATATTGATACATGAATGTGAAGGTGTGGGTTATAAGGTGTCTAATTGTTTTCAATATGGGTGACTTAAAAAAGCCTGTTTTTATACAGACATCACACCCTTACCTAAACAGCACCCTCACCTTTAGCATTAGAAATCAACGGGAGAGAAACTTGGAATTGAATAACTGCCTTTGACATGAGCTACGTAAATGGAAGAATACTCTTAGAAAGAGGAGGAAGGGAAGCGCTACTAAGGTACACAATAGTACATTTTGGTAGACAGAAGGGTCTCTTTGGTAAAAAAAGGTAAATTGGTCATAAAGAAAGGAGAACCAAGGCACTCTTCATATGAATTAAAAATGCCTTTATTTGTATGGCATGTTCAATAGAAACAAAGTTTTAAAAATCCGACGCGTTTAAACTGCATGGCCTTCAATTGAACATGGCATACAAATAAAGGCATTTTAATTCATTATTAAGAGTACCTTGGAAGAATACTCTTATTGCAGTGTGGATGGCTCTTAAAAGAGCCTTTGGTTGTGCATAGTGTAGTCTATGGTGTTGCCAGGGAACAGCACCCTCTTCGAAGAAGTAGTAGGTGAAGATCTCCAACACACGGATTGCCTCTCTTGCTGCGTTGTTGGACCCCATCCTTGAAACATACTGACGCAATAGTAGCCTTGGTGTGCAGGCCTTCAATGGTGGCAGGGTGGGCACATCCATTGTAAGGCAGGATTATCTGTGTTGATATACCAGCACAGGTGGTGTGGTACCAACTGGAGCACTCCCTCTGTGAAAGTAAATGTCAATTAGGCCATTGATTCCATGATATGTCACAGTTAAAAGGTTAGGTCAGCAATACAGGATTTGGTTTTGTTTAACTAGCCACAGCCATTCAATTCTAGGTGAAATCATTGACCGACAATCCATGCAAGAGATGATTTGGCCATGAATGTGGCAAAGAGGGGAGATAGACAGTTTGGTAAAGAAATGACAGTTAGCATTTGTTGGCAGTGGCTAGTTAAACCTGAAGATTGAAGTCACTACCTGCTTTAAATGTAAGAAAACCGTTTAAACGAGTGAAATTACTAATCCATCCCTTTAAGGTTAGACATAGAATTACGACAAAAGTCAACACCTCTCAGACCACAGCAAATTGCCTAGACTCCGACCATTGTTCATAGAGCAACGGACATGTTTGGGCCCCGTTCAAACATTGAAAGATTAAAGTTCTTATGGAATTGTCACGTCAACTGTGTGACATGGAGCTGGTATGCAAACTGATGGGCACTCAGGTTTGCTTTTGCCCGTGTAACAATAATTATCACCCAGCCCCCCCCCCCCTCATCTGTTGCACAGAAACTGCAATAGAGTTTCCTGTCAAGTTCTGAAAGAACAACAAAAAAAAAGCGTGTCAGCTATATCACAAAAGGCCTTAAGATGATATACTATATACAGTTCTGGCCAAATATATGGTCACCCTTACAATTTTCTTGAATAATTCCCCATTTCTTCTAAACTAAGATGAAAAAAAATGTTTTAGGTGTGTTTTGAGAAGTTCAGTCGGTCTTTGTGTCTCTTTCAGGTCTTTCTATATTTACCAACAACCAAATTAATCATTCAAAGAAAACAACCTCCCTCCAATCAAACATGGGGGAAGTTATGTTAGGTTATAAGGCTACTTAGGATTTCTCATGTAGTCGGTCAGCTACTTTGACCTCCATGTAGGCTGAAACTACAGCAAAACGTTGCCAACCTCAAACATGGCAAGTTGAACAATAGTGCCATCAAAACACTATCAATAGTCTATAAAAGCAGGGGCCCAATGTAGCAACACTAAATGAGATAAGGCAGCAGTGACTTGGGCTGCAGCACCTTATATCCCATCACACGGTAATGACACATGCTACAGTGTATGATCTAGACTAGGCTACAATCCTTCAGCTTTACATCGTCTATCACTTTTTAAAATCTGACAATCTCACCTTTGTCCAGGATCTTTCGCCACCTCCATTCTGGCCCCACTGATGTTAACATGCATTGGGACAGTTGGGTCACTTAGTACCTTCTCCCTCTGCATTAACTCTGACCATCTAGGTAGTATGTAAACAGACGATGGGACAAATCATGTCTACCATCTATAGAGCCATTGGAGGAAATATGAAAATGTGAAAAGCAGGGCCTCCAACTGCCTTGTCATCTTAACAATAATGACCATCTGATTTCTTGTGATAGTCTTAGACTTTGGAAAACCTTTGTTGCTTGACTGTAATCATGTGAACAAGCCAGAACACTGGTGATGTTGAAGTTCCACTGATTTGAAGATAGTGCACCAACATTTCATATAGAATTTGTCACATAGCAACCAGGTTCTCCATTGACCTGGGTCATAGTAACCAGGTTCTTCATTGACCTGGGTCATAGCAACCAGGTTCTTCATTGACCTGGGTCATAGCAACCAGGTTCTCCATTGACCTGGGTCATAGCAACCAGGTTCTTCATTGACCTGGGTCATAGCAACCAGGTTCTCCATTGACCTGGGTCATATTCATTAGTGGACAACATAGCACATCAGTTAGCAACAGAAAAAAAATGGTTTCTCCTTGAACACATGTACATGGGTCCCTTCCTGTTTCAGACCATTTTCTTAGGTGTGCACATGACCAGTGGTTATGCTAATCTAATCCTTGAAGTCACTACCTGTTTTAAATGTAAGAAAACACACACACACACACACACACGAACGTGTTATGCTAATCTAATCCTTTCAATGGAATGACTTTGGCTAAACCCTCAAAGATCTCTGCATGTGAACATTGGGTGGATTTGTTTTTGGCCCACTTTTGGGTGGCCTACCCTTAAGGGTTACACACAGATTTCTAACATATCATAGATTTGCCTACTGAATTATCATGGGAACTAATTAGCATATGAACTCACCAGAAGCACATAAGCAACACAATTATAGCCGTCTCTTTGCTTGGTGTGAGGTATTGTTGTCGCCTGGCAGGAAACATTGCTGAACACAGATTCTGTGCCGGTTTTATGGGTTTCATTGCTCAAACCAGTATCTGGTTGGGGAGGAAAACATGACTTGTTTATACATATACCATGACATTCTCTCCTCATTAGTTTCAACAATATTCATACACCTGCATTGCGTAACACATGAACAATGGCTGCTCATGATTGAGATGGCATGCTTGACTGGAGATCAATAATTCTTCATAATGATCTCTTCATAGCATGAATACAACTAATTGAGTCTTCAGTATGCAACTGGACTATAAATGTAACAATAGTCTCAACATCATTGACAGGTCAACTTAATGAATTGTCAATACTATGCCGGACATTGGAGAAATAGCTGAACAATCGTTTTGCCAGACAATAGAATAGAGATTTATCATACCTGATGTGCTTGACTAGATTTTCACTCATATGGCTCTCCGCATTAGGGGAACCCAGTAGGGTCCAGGACAATGGCAGAGTGGGTCCTGCGATTAACATACTAAACGCAAGCCGTAATAGCAAGTCAGTATCAAAATGGCCTCAAACATATTCAAGTTTTTTTTTAAATGTACCATTATTTAACCAGGCAAGTCAGTTAAGAACAAATGCTTATTTTCAATGACGGCCTAGGGACAGTAGGTTAACTGCCTTGTTCAGGGGCAGAACGACAGATTTTTACCTTGTCAGCTCGGGGAGAACAAACAGTTCTATTTTTGTTTCATCAGACCAGAGGACATTTCTCCAAAAAGTATGATATTTGTCTCCATGTGCAGTTGGAAACCGTAGTCTGACTTTTTTATGGCGGTTTTGGAGCAGTAGCTTCTTCCTTGTTGAGGGGCCTTTCAGGTTATGTCGATATAGGACTCGTTTTACTGTGGATATAGATACTTTTGTACCGGTTTCCTCCAGCATCTTCACAAGGTCCTTTGCTGTTGTTCTGGGTTTGATTTGCACTTTTCACACCCAGGTACGTTCATCTCTAGGAGACAGAACGCCTCTCCTTCCTGAGCGGTATGACGGCTGTGTGGTCCCATGATGTTTATACTTGCATACTATCGTTTGTACAGATGAACGTGGTACCTTAAGGCGTTTAAATTGCTCCCAAGGATGAACCAGACTTGTGGAGGGCTACAATTTTTCTTCTGAGGTCTTGGCTGATTTATTTAGATTTTCCCATGATATCAAGCAAAAAGGCATTGAGTTTGAAGGTTGGCCTAGAAATACATCCACAGGTACACCTCCAATTGACTCAAATGATGTCAATTAGCCTATCAGAAGCTTCTAAAGGCATGACATCATTTTGGGGAATTTTCCAAGCTGTTTAAAGGCACAGTCAATTTAGTGTATGTAAACTTCTGACCCACTGGAATTGTGATACAGTGAATTATAAAATATAAGTAATCTGTCTGTAAACAATTGTTGGGAAAATTACTTGTGTCATACACAAAGTAGATGTCCTAACCAACTTGCCAAAACTATAGTTTGTTAACAAGAAATGTGTGGAGTGGTTGAAAAACAAGTTTTAATGACTCCAACCTAAGTGTATGTAAACTTCCAACTTCAACTGTACATACACTACCGTTCACAAGTTTGGGGTCATTTAGAAATGTCCTTGTTTTTGAAAGAAAAGCATTTTTTTTTTTGGTCCATTTCCATGTTGTAAATTACTATTGTACCTAGAAACGGCTGATTTTTAATGGAATATCTACATAGGCTTACAGAGGCCCGTTATCAGCAACCGTCACTCCTGTGTTCCAATGGCACGTTGTATTAGATAATCCAAGTTTATAATTTTAAAAGGCTAATTGATCATTAGAAAACCCTTTTGCAATTATGTTAGCACAGCTGAAAACTGTTGTCCTGATTAAAGAAGCAATACAACTGGCCTTCTTTAGACTAGTTGAGTATCTGGAGCATCAGCATTTGTGGGTTCGATTACAGGCTCAAATTGGCCAGAAACAAAGGACTTTCTTCTGAAACTCGTCAGTCTATTTTTTGTTCTGAGAAATGAAGGCTATTCCATTTGAGAAATTGCCAAGAAACTGAAGATCTCGAACAACGCTGTGTACTACTCCCTTCACAGAACAGTGCAAACTGTCTCTAACCAGAATAGAAAGAGTGGGAGGCCCTGGTGCACAACTGAGCAAGAGGACAAGTACATTAGTGTCGTCTAGTTTGAGAAACAGACGCCTCACAAGTCCTCAACTGACAGCTTCATTAAACAGTACCCGCAAAACACCAGTCTCAACGTCAACAGTGAAGAGGCGACTGCAAAGGGTCTGAATACTTATGTAAATGTTTTTTATTTTTTATAAATGTGTAAACATTTCTGAAAACCTGTTCACTTTGTCACTATGGGATATTGTGTGTAGATTGATGAAATTTTTTCAGAATAAGGCTGTAATGTAACAAAATGTGGAAAAAGGGAAGGGGTCTAAACACTTTCCGAAAGCACTGTAACTGTGGCTCCTTCCACCTTCAAAGAATAGGCAATAGGACCAACCATGGAGAATAGTAATAATCTTCATTATTTATACAACTACGCTATATTGTTTGTCCTTGTATGTTTTTCAGTATAAAGTACTCTCCAGCCACTTAGTGTGGACAGCAGGTGAGGCAACACACACAGATTCCTGTTGAACACAGTCTCTTCAACTACCATATTTTTTAAATAAGTCTCTCTCCTTCACCTCATCCCTCTCCCCCCTTCTCCCTAAGTCCTCTGGGTTATATCAGCTGTGTTGGTGAACCCCTCCTGCATCTGAACTGGCTCCATAGAGGACACAGCATGATCAGAGGTCACATGGTTGGGTCAACTGGAAGTATTATTAAAAGAAAAACAGCTAGCGATGTTGTAGTCCCAGAGTTAATGATCCTTGGTCAGTTTTGCATTTCACCTCCTGATGATGATGATGACTGACCGTGTTAGCAAGATTAAGCCTTAGAATTAATAAATACATCTCTTTTCTCCATCTGTCTCTCATCTGCAGCTTTGTTTTGATGTGAGAGAGGATGCCAACCACCAGTCCCGTCATCGCTACATCACCCGCTCTTAAGATAACCTTCAGGCCGACTGGGAGCCCAAGGCTGGTTTGGAGACAATATTATGTAATTGTGATGAACTGAGAGAATATTAAGTTTAGTAGCATTGTAATTCATTAATCATATGCTGCCTTCCCTGCTCCTCTGTTCTTACCTCTTTCCCTTTCACACTCTCACACCTCTCCCTACCTCCTCTTTCTTCCTCTGTTTTTATAATGCACACCAGAACTTTTATTCATAATATTACAATTATAATAAATGTATTATGTATTTATTAGAGGTCGACCGATTACGATTTTTCAACGCCTATACCGATACTGATTTATTGGAGGACCAAAAAAAGCCGATACCAATTAATCGGCCGTTTTTTAATTTTTTTTTAAATGTATTTATTTGTAATAATAACAATACTGAATGAACACTTATTTTAACTTAATATAATACATCAATAAAATCAATTTAGCCTCAAATAAATAATGGAACATGTTCAATTTGGTTTAAATAATGCAAAAACAAAGTGTTGGAAAAGAAAGTAAAAGTGCAATATGTGCCATGTAAGAAAGCTAACGTTTAAGTTCCTTGCTCAGAACATGAGAACATATGAAAGCTGGTGGTTCCTTTTAACATGAGTCTTCAATATTCCCAGGTAAGAAGTTTTAGGTTGTAGTTATTATAGGAATTATAGGACTATTTCTCTCTACGATTTGTATTTCATATACCTTTTGACTATTGGATGTTCTTATAGGCACTTTAGTATTGCCAGTGTAACAGTATAGCTTCTGACCCTCTCCTCGCTCCTACCTGGGCTCGAACCAGGAACACATCGACAACAGCCACCCTCAAAGCAGCATTACCCATGCAGAGCAAGGGGAACAACCACTCCAAGTCTCAGAGCGAGTAACGTTTGAAACGCTATTAGCACGCACCCGGCTAACTAGCCATTTCACATTGGTTACACCAGCCTAATCTTGGGAGTTGATAGGCTTGAAGTCATAAACAGCGCTATGCTTGAAGCACAGCGAAGAGTTGCTGGCAAAACGCACGAAAGTGCTGTTTGAATGAATGCTTATGAGCCTGCCGCTGCCTACCACCGCTCAGTCAGACTGCTCTATCAAATCATAGACTCAATTATAATATAATAAACACACAGAAATACGAGCCTTAGGTCATTATTAATATGGTCGAATCCGGAAACTATCATCTCGAAAAGAAAACGTTTTCCCTTTCAGTGAAATGCGGAACCGTTCCGTATTTTATCTAATGGGTGGCATCCCTAAGTCTAAATATTCCTGTTACATTGCACAACCTTCAATGTTATGTCATAATTACGTAAAATTCTGGCAAATTATTTCGCGACGAGCCAGGCGGTCCAAACTGTTGCATATACCCTGACTCTGCGTGCAATGAACGCAAGAGAAGTGACAATTTCACCTGGTTAATATTGCCTGCTAACCTGGATTTCTTTTAGCTAAATATGCAGGTTTAAAAATATATACTTCTGTGTATTGATTATAAGAAAGGCATTGATGTTTATGGTTAGGTACAGTCGTGCAACGATTGGGCTTTTTTTGCAAATGTGCTTTTGTTAAATCATCCCCCGTTTGGCGAAGTTGGCTGTCTTTGTTAGGAAGAAATAGTCTTCACAGTTTGCAACGAGCCAGGCGGCCCAAACTGCTGCATATACCCTGACTCTTTTGCAAGAGAAGTGACACATTTTCCCTAGTTAAAAGACATTCATGTTAGCAGGCAATATTAACTAAATATGCAGGTTTAAAAATATATACTTGTGTATTGATTTTAAGAAAGGCATTGAAGCAACGGAGCAACGTGTACCTGAGCGATTATATGCAACGCAGGACAGGCTAGATAAACTAGTAATATCATCAACCATGTGTAGTTAACTAGTGATTATGATTGACTGATTGTTTTTTATAAGCTAAGTTTAATGCTAGCTAGCAACTTACCTTGGCTTCTTACTGCATTCACGTAACAGGCAGGCTCCTCGTGGAGTGCAATATAAAGCAGGTGGTTAGAGCGTTGGACTAGTTAACCGTAAGGTTGCAAGATTGAATCCCTAAGCTGACAAGGTAAAAATCTGTTGTTCTGCCCCTGAACAAGGCAGTTAACCCACCGTTCCCTAGGCCGTCATTGAAAATAAGAATTTGTTCTTAACTGACTTGCCAAGTAAAATAAAGGTGTAAAAAAAAATAATGTTAAAAAAAAACCCGGCCAAATCGGCGTCCAGAAATATCGATTTCCGATTGTTATGAAAACTTGAAATCGGCCCTAATTAATCGGCCATTCTGATTAATCGGTCGACCTCTAGTATTTATAACACTTGAAACTTTTTTCAAAGCGTTTCAAATTCTCTACTGGTTGAAATAAAGTCTCTCATTTGATGAAATACTACACCTATCCTGTGTCCTCAGATCAGTGCAGATGAAGGAAATTAGATAGAGATTAACTGTTTTTTCAAGTATTTACATGATGCATAGGAAGTATAGTGTACTTTTTTTAAATTCTGTTTCTATATATATGAATTACAAACCAGTCTTTAATTAGTTAAATCATGTTTCTAGTCTATTGCATAGTTACAATGTGTAACCATAGATGGATTGGTAAACACTGTTGAAGTATATCATTGTAATACATACATGCAGACAAAGCATCATTCAAAGACTGGAGTTTACTCTTGGTATTGGATATGACACAAAAAGAATGTCAGACATTCATACCTGAACCACACCTTTATTTGCCAAGGTAGAGTACATGATCAGTGAATATATTCAATGTACAGGCTACAATGTGGGGATCTCATGTTTGGTAATAACTACATGTATATATGACTTCCATCCTTAGCACAATAAAGTTATACTATATTCTACTCCATCCATAGGCTTCATTAATGCCATTCAGACTGTTTTGAAGTGGATAGCGTCAAATTCGTCATGGCAACACACTCGATATGATTGGCCCATTCTTTTCTTTAGGCCTTCGTCACAAGCGGCTAATCTTTATATCAGATTCGAGGCCCCGGTTTTATTTCTTGGTATTTTATGGGGGTTTTTCTTAGTATTTTATGGGTTTTTTTCTTGGTATTTTATGTTTTTGCTTTAGAGCCTCTGGTGTCTTCATATACCACGTTATAGATTGGGTGCGCCCAACCCCCAGCGTTAACCACAACTGCTATTTCAGTTGATCTTTTTCGTCTCGCACATGTTTCTCTAGCTTTTTATTTAGCGCGATATATCGCACCTAAACCCCTGTGGTTTAGGACTAGCTCAAACCAGCTTCTACACCATAGCTAACATAAAGTGCTCTTTAGTGCAATTTTCAGGAGAGTTCTCAATTAACCAGTGCTGTAAAGTACTTAAGTAAAACATACTTTAAAATACTACTTCAGGTTTTTTGGGGGGGGTATCTGTAGTTTACTATTTATATTTTTAACAACTTGTACTTCACTACAAGAAAATATTGTACTTTTTACTCCATACATTTTCCCTGACACCCAAAAGTACTCATTACATTTTGAATGCTTAGCAGGATGGGAAAATGGACCAATTCACACACTTATCAAGAGAACATATGGTCCCATGTGGCTCAGTTGGTAGAGCATGGTGTTTGCAACGCCAGGGTTGTGGGTTCGATTCCCATGGGGGACCACTACGGAGAAAAGAATGTATGAAATGTATGCATTCACTACTGTAAGTCACTCTGGATAAGAGCGTCTGCTAAATGACTAAAATGTAAACATCCCATGATAATCGAAAATCTCAATAAGCATTTCTCTACAGCTGGCCATGCTTTCCTCCTGGCTAACCCAGCTCCGCAGCTACTTTCCCGAGCCTCCCCAGCTTCTCCTTCACCCAGATAGCAGATGTTCTGAAAGAGCTGCAAAACCTGGACCCGTACAAATCAGCTGGGTACTGCCTCTGATCTGTCAGACTCAGCAAACACAAATGCTTCATGTGTAAATCATGTCAGTGTTGGGAGTGTGCCCCTGGCTATTCATACATTTGAAAAGAAAGAAAACGGTGCCGCCTGGTTTGCTTAATATAATGAATTTAAAATTATTTTTACTTTTACTTTTGATACTTTAGTATATTTTTGCAATTACATTGACTTTTGATTCTTAAGTATATTTCAAACTAAATACTTTTTGACTTACTCAAGTAATATTTCACTGGGCGACTTTCCCTTCTACTTGAGTCATTTTCTGTTAAGGTATATTTACTTTTACTCAACTATGACAATTGGGTTCTTTTTCCACCACTGCGATTAACCTTTATTTATCTTTCTTCATCCCATACTCACTGCCTAATCTTAAATTATCCTCACAGTAGCCGTTCACCCTGTCACCAAAACCCTCAATGAGATCTAAGCCCCTTTTGTGGTGTTACCATAGGCCCAGTGTGATTCCACTGCAAACAATACTGATTGTTCATGGTTCCTCTGTTTCATTTTGCCAAATGTACAAAATCCATTTATCCTGTCCTGGCGCTATACTTATTTTCACATTTTGTTTTTACACATTTTTCTCACAATTTTCCAAGGGGTCAGTCTAAACTTTGGCTTAAGGCCTGGATACGACTTCTGAATTTTATAACAGTCAACCAGCTATTCCCACATAATTCTCTCCCATAAATGACTGGCTACCTACAATTTATCATGGCTAATTCAGGGGGTCTAACAGTTTTTCGGGAGCAGGAGCAGGCTTTTCCGTTGCGATGACGCAGAAGACCCATCTGCTATCCCCGGCCCACTAGCTTTCTGAACGCCGTGTCTCCCGGCCCACTAGCTTTCTGAATGCCGTGTCTCCCGGCCCACTAGCTTTCTGAACGCCGTGTCTCCCGGCCCACTAGCTTTCTGAACGCCGTGTCTCCCGGCCCACTAGCTTTCTGAATGCCGTGTCTCCCGGCCCACTAGCTTTCTGAACGCCGTGTCTCCCGGCCCACTAGCTTTCTGAACGCCGTGTCTCCCGCTCGCCTAGCGTAGTAGTGACTACCGAACGGCTCCGTCTCACCTATTGCTGCTCATTGGACCCTATGATCACTCGGCTACACAGCTGATTCCTCCTGGACTGTTCACTAAGACGGTACTTCATTTTGTTTATCTATCGGCCCCAGCCTCGAACTCAGGTCCTGTGTGTACCTAACCTACCTAGCTCTCTGCCCATTCATCACCTTTTACCATTGTTGTTGTCTTACCTGCTGTTGTCTTAGCGGTGGTGCGCACTAATACCATTTCAATCGGAGACGTCACTCGCTCTGAGACCTGAAGTAGTTGTTCCCCTTGCTCTGCAAGGGCCGTGGCATTTGTGGCGCGATGGGTAACGATGCTTCATGGGTGTCAGGTGTTAATGTGTGCAGAGGGTCCCTGGTTCAAGCCCAGGTTGGGGCGAGGAGAGGGACAGAAGCTAAACTGTTACATTAGCAAGAATTCTTTTTTTTCTTACCTTCTACAACTCTATAAACAGTTTTTTGTCTCCCCCTCAGGATAACCAGTCACTCAGATGGCGTCTAAAAACTCTTAACAACTACTTTAACACACTTCTATCAATGAGGTAACCATAAGGGTTCCTCCTAGAATTTTACTTTTTAAAAACAAGTATAATAAAAAATAAATGCATTTTATGCTAAAAAGCTACCCACTAACCCCAACCTTTCCTCGCCTTGGCAGGCCGCTTGCTTTTCACAGAATGTCTCCTCCTGGCCGCTATGACCAGGGAATTTCCAACGTAAGCTTAGTACATTCCATTATCATTCACTTTTAAAACATTAATTTTTAATCATGAATTTCTAATCATTAACATTCCCTACTCCACTCAGTTATAATCCTACTCTAACCTAATTTATCACTTCTATTACATCTTAAAACATCCACCAACTTAAACATTTCATTATCAACCTCCTACAGGCCCTAAGGCCTTGTTCCTCTAAGCTTAACAAACAGTCTATATGCATCATACCTTAAAGCAAACAACATTAGAGCATTGTTAACCATTTTACTGCATTACCCCATCACCCTTTAATATACCCACTGTATGTTTCACCATGCTTTCAACATATGTAACCTTTTGATTATAATCTTAACAAGTGTGTCTCTAAAATGTCACAGACAACTGGCCTTTAGCCCACTACTCTTGTCAATTGTATTCTTTACAAACATGTGGGATGGACCTCTCTGTCTGTAAGAAGAGAGCTGCATTCTCATTTATTTATTTACAAAGCAGTCTTGCAGAAACGTCCTCTGTACATTTCACGTCCACTCCTGCTCCGGCGCTCGACGTCACCAGTCTATTAACTACCGGTCCTGGCAACCCACCTGCGTCTCATCATCAGTCACACCTGGACTTCATTACTCCAGGATTACTTACCCTTTATATATCACTTTTTAGTATTGTTTGTGTTTCCATGTCAGACGCGGCTCTTGTTTTTGTGGAGGTCAATGTTTGTTGTTATTAAACTCACAAACTATACCTGCTTCCTGACTCCCTGCGTCTACGTTACAGTACATTAATTAATTGACTTAAATTTTAGACGTAGAAATTACCAAACCGTTCTCAGGGATAGATAACACTCACAGATCCATTTGGTCTCCACAGAATTGGGAAAATCTCCTTTTAGTTTTTTTGCCCCTTATGTGTGGAACAATACAAAAGCATTTTGAATTATTGATTGGAGACTTATGTTACAGAATGCGATTGCTTTTCTTAAATATGTTTAGGATTGTGTATGTGTTTTATTATAGTGTGTTTTGTAGGGTGTTGTGTTTTATTATAGTGTGTTTTATTATAGTGTGTTTTGTAGGGTGTTGTGTTTTATTTGTAAACATATACAGGGCCCTCTTGTTAAAAATAGTTTTATCTCAATGTGACTCCCTGTTTAAATAAAGGTTAATAAATAAAAGTATTAGAGAAAATCTGAAAAAAATGGACCCCTCTGATGCTGTACGTTACATCGTGTTGTGTCACAACGTAACGAACAGCAGGCAGCCTAGTGGTTAGAGTGTAGGGGGGGTAGGTAGCCTAGTGGTTAGTTATTTACATTTAGTCATTTAGCAGATGCCCTTATCCAGAGCGACTTACAGTAGTGAGTGCATACATTTCATTTCATGCATTTTTTTTTGTACTGGTCCCCCGTGGGAAACGAACCCACAACCCTGGCGTTGCAAACACCATGCTCTACCAACTGAGCCACAGGGAAGACCTAAGTGTAGGGGGGGTAGGTAGTCTAGTGGTTAGAGTGTAGGGGGGTAGGTAGTCTAGTGGTTAGAGTGTAAGGGGGGGTAGGTAGTCTAGTGGTTAGAGTGTAGGGGGGGTAGGTAGTCTAGTGGTTAGAGTGTAGGGGTGGCAGGTAGCCTAGTGGTTAGAGTGTAGGGGTGTAGGTAGCCTAGTGGTTAGAGTGTAGGGGTGGTAGGTAGCCTAGTGGTTAGAGTGTAGGGGTGGTAGGTAGTCTAGTGGTTAGAGTGTAGGGGAGGTAGGTAATCTAGTGGTTAGAGTGTAGGGGGGGTAGGTAGTCTAGTGGTTAGAGTGTAGGGGGGGCAGGTAGCCTAGTGGTTAGAGTGTAGGGGGGGGTAGGTAGTCTAGTGGTTAGAGTGTAGGGGGGTAGGTAGTCTAGTGGTTAGAGTGTAGGGGGGGCAGGTAGCCTAGTGGTTAGAGTGTAGGGGGGGTAGGTAGTCTAGTGGTTGGAGTGTAGGGGGGGTAGCCTAGTGGTTAGAGTGTAGGGGGGTAGGTAGTCTAGTGGTTAGAGTGTAGGGGGGGTAGGTAGTCTAGTGGTTAGAGTGTAGGGGGGGTAGGTAGTCTAGTGGTTAGAGTGTAGGGGGGGTAGGTAGCCTAGTGGTTAGAGTGTAGGGGGGGTAGGTAGCCTAGTGGTTAGAGTGTAGGGGTGTAGGTAGCCTAGTGGTTAGAGTGTAGGGGTGGCAGGTAGCCTAGTGGTTAGAGTGTTGGGGGGGTAGGTAGTCTAGTGGTTAGAGTGAAGGGGTGGCAGGTAGCCTAGTGGTTAGAGTGTAGGGGTGTAGGTAGCCTAGTGGTTAGAGTGTAGGGGTGTAGGTAGCCTAGTGGTTAGAGTGTAGGGGGGGGGGGGGGTAGGTAGCCTAGTGGTTTGAGTGTAGGGGTGGTAGGTAGTCTAGTGGTTAGAGTGTAGGGGGGGTAGGTAGTCTAGTGGTTAGAGTGTAGGGGTGGCAGGTAGTCTAGTGGTTAGAGTGTAGGGGGGTAGGTAGTCTAGTGGTTAGAGTGTAGGGGCAGTAGGTAGTCTAGTGGTTAGAGTGTAGGGGGGTAGGTAGTCTAGTGGTTAGAGTGTAGGGGTGGTAGGTACCCTAGTGGTTAGAGCGTTGGGGGGGCAGGTAGCCTAGTGGTTAGAGTGTAGGGGGGGTAGGTAGTCTAGTGGTTAGAGTGTAGGGGGCGTAGGTAGTCTAGTGGTTAGAGTGTAGGGGGGGTAGGTAGTCTAGTGGTTAGAGTGTAGGGGAGGGAGGTAGCCTTGTGGTTAGAGCGTTTGGGGGGCAGGTAGCCTAGTGGTTAGAGTGTAGGGGGGGTAGGTAGTCTAGTGGTTAGAGTGTAGGGTGGCAGGTAGCATAGTGGTTAGAGTGTAGGGGTGGTAGGTAGTCTAGTGGTTAGAGTGTAGGGGGGGTAGGTCGTCTAGTGGTTAGAGTGTAAGGGTGGCAGGTAGCCTAGTGGTTAGAGTGTAGGGGTGGTAGGTAGTGTAGTGGTTAGAGTGTAGGGGTGGCAGGTAGCCTTGTGGTTAGAGTGTTGGGGGGGTAGGTAGTCTAGTGGTTAGAGTGTAGGGGTGGCAGGTAGCCTAGTGGTTAGAGTGTAGGGGTGTAGGTAGCCTAGTGGTTAGAGTGTAGGGGTGGTAGGTGCCGAGTGGTTAGAGTGTAGGGGTGGCGGCTGGCCTAGTGGTTAGAGTGTAGGGGTGGCAGGTAGCCTAGAGGTTAGAGTGTAGGGGTGGTAGGTAGCCTAGTGGTTAGAGTGTAGGGGTGGCAGGTAGCCTAGTGGTTAGAGTGTAGGGGGGTAGGTAGTCTAGTGGTTAGAGTGTAGGGGGGTAGGTAGCCTTGTGGTTAGAGCGTTTGGGGGGCAGGTAGCATAGTGGTTAGAGTGTAGGGTGGCAGGTAGCATAGTGGTTAGAGTGTAGGGGGGGTAGGTCGTCTAGTGGTTAGAGTGTAGGGGTGGTAGGTAGCCTAGTGGTTAGAGTGTAGGGGTGGCAGGTAGCCTAGTGGTTAGAGTGTAGGGGGGTAGGTAGTCTAGTGGTTAGAGTGTAGGGGGGTAGGTAGCCTTGTGGTTAGAGCGTTTGGGGGGCAGGTAGTCTAGTGGTTAGAGTGTAGGGTGGCAGGTAGCATAGTGGTTAGAGTGTAGGGGGGGTAGGTCGTCTAGTGGTTAGAGTGTAAGGGTGGCAGGTAGCCTAGTGGTTAGAGTGTAAGGGTGGCAGGTAGCCTAGTGGTTAGAGTGTAGGGGTGGTAGGTAGTGTAGTGGTTAGAGTGTAGGGGTGGCAGGTAGCCTTGTGGTTAGAGTGTTAGGGGGGTAGGTAGTCTAGTGGTTAGAGTGTAGGGGTGGCAGGTAGCCTAGTGGTTAGAGTGTAGGGGTGTAGGTAGCCTAGTGGTTAGAGTGTAGGGGTGGTAGGTGCCGAGTGGTTAGAGTGTAGGGGTGGCGGCTGGCCTAGTGGTTAGAGTGTAGGGGTGGCAGGTAGCCTAGAGGTTAGAGTGTAGGGGTGGTAGGTAGCCTAGTGGTTAGAGTGTAGGGGTGGCAGGTAGCCTAGTGGTTAGAGTGTTGGGGTGGCAGGTAGCCTAGTGGTTAGAGTGTAGGGGGGGTAGGTAGCCTAGTGGTTAGAGTGTAGGGGTGTAGGTAGCCTAGTGGTTAGAGCGTTAGGGAGGTAGGTAGTCTAGTGGTTAGAGTGTAGGGGAGGTAGGTAGTCTAGTGGTTAGAGTGTAGGGGGGTAGGTAGTCTAGTGGTTAGAGTGAAGGGGGGTAGGTAGTCTAGTGGTTAGAGTGTAGGGGTGGTAGGTATTCTAGTGGTTAGAGTGTAGGGGAGGTAGGTAGTCTAGTGGTTAGAGTGTAGGGGAGGTAGTCTAGTGGTTAGAGTGTAGGGGAGGTAGTCTAGTGGTTAGAGTGTAGGGGGGGTAGGTTGTCTAGTGGTTAGAGTGTAGGGGTGGTAGGTAGTCTAGTGGTTAGAGTGTAGGGGTGGTAGGTTGTCTAGTGGTTAGAGTGTAGGGGGGGTAGTCTAGTGGTTAGAGTGTAGGGGGGGTAGCCTAGTGGTTAGAGTGTAGGGGGGGGGGGGGGCAGGTAGTCTAGTGGTTAGAGTGAAGGGGGGTAGGTAGCCTAGTGGTTAGAGTGTTGGGGCAGTAGGTAGCCTAGTGGTTAGACTGTAGGGGGGGTAGGTAGTCTAGTGGTTAGAGTGTAGGGGTGGTAGGTAGTTTAGTGGTTAGAGTGTAGGGGTGGTAGGTAGTCTAGTGGTTAGAGTGTAGGGGGGTAGGTAGTCTAGTGGTTAGAGTGTAGGGGGGTAGGTAGTCTAGTGGTTAGAGTGTAGGGGCGGCAGGTAGCCTAGTGGTTAGAGTGTAGGGGTGGTAGCCAGCCTTGCGGTTAGAGTGTAGAGGGGGTCATGTAGCCTAGTGGTTAGAGTGTAGGGGGGGGGCATGTAGCCTAGTGGTTAGAGTGTAGGGGCAGTAGGTAGTGTAGTGGTTAGAGTGTAGGGGGGTAGGTAGTCTAGTGGTTAGAGTGTAGGGGGGGTAGGTAGCCTAGTGGTTAGAGTGTAGGGGGGGTAGGTAGCCTAGTGGTTAGAGTGTAGGGGGGGTAGCCTAGTGGTTAGAGTGTAGGGGGGGGGCAGGTAGTCTAGTGGTTAGAGTGTAGGGGGGTAGGTAGCCTAGTGGTTAGAGTGTAGGGGGGACAGGTAGCCTAGTGGTTAGAGTGTAGGGGGGACAGGTAGCCTAGTGGTTAGAGTGTAGGGGGGACAGGTAGCCTAGTGGTTAGAGTGTAGGGGGGACAGGTAGCCTAGTGGTTAGAGTGTAGGGGGGTAGGTAGGCTAGTGGTTAGAGTGTAAAGGGGGCAGGTAGTCTAGTGGTTAGAGTGTAGGGGGGGTAGGTAGTCTAGTGGTTAGAGTGTAGGAGTGGCAGGTAGCCTAGTGGTTAGAGTGTAGGGGTGGCAGGTAGCCTAGTGGTTAGAGTGTAGGGGGGGTAGGTAGCCTAGTGGTTAGAGTGTAGGGGGGCAGGTAGCCTAGTGGTTAGAGTGTAGGGGGGGGGGGGGGAAGGTAGTCTAGTGGTTAGAGTGTAGGGGGGGTAGGTAGTCTAGTGGTTAGAGTGTAGGGGGGTAGGTAGTCTAGTGGTTAGAGTGTAGGGGGGTAGGTAGTCTAGTGGTTAGAGTGTAGGGGGGTAGGTAGTCTAGTGGTTAGAGTGTAGGGGGGGTAGGTAGTCTAGTGGTTAGAGTGTAGGAGTGGCAGGTAGCCTAGTGGTTAGAGTGTAGGGGTGGCAGGTAGCCTAGTGGTTAGAGTGTAGGGGGGGTAGTTAGTCTAGTGGTTAGAGTGTAGGGGTGGCAGGTAGCCTAGTGGTTAGAGTGTAGGGGGGTAGGTAGTCTAGTGGTTAGAGTGTAGGGGGGTAGGTAGTCTAGTGGTTAGAGTGTAGGGGGGGTAGGTAGTCTAGTGGTTAGAGTGTAGGGGGGGTAGGTAGTCTAGTGGTTAGAGTGTAGGGGGGGTAGGTAGTCTAGTGGTTAGAGTGTAGGGGGGGTAGGTAGTCTAGTGGTTAGAGTGTAGGGGTGGGAGGTAGTCTAGTGGTTAGAGTGTAGGGGTGGGAGGTAGTCTAGTGGTTAGAGTGTAGGGGGGTAGGTAGTCTAGTGGTTAGAGTTTAGGGGGGTAGGTAGTCTAGTGGTTAGAGTGTAGGGGGGGGGGGGTAGGTAGTCTAGTGGTTAGAGTGTAGGGGTGGTAGGTAGTCTAGTGGTTAGAGTGTAGGGGCGGCAGGTAGCCTAGTGGTTAGAGTGTAGGGGGGGGGGGGGGGGGGGTAGGTAGTCTAGTGGTTAGAGTGTAGGGGGGGTAGGTAGTCTAGTGGTTAGAGTGTAGGGGTGGTAGGTAGTCTAGTGGTTAGAGTGTAGGGGTGGTAGGTAGTCTAGTGGTTAGAGTGTAGGGGGGTAGGTAGTCTAGTGGTTAGAGTGTAGGGGGGGTAGGTAGTCTAGTGGTTAGAGTGTAGGGGGGTAGGTAGCCTAGTGGTTAGAGTGTAGGGGGTAGTTAGCCTAGTGGTTTGAGTGTAGGGGTGGTAGGCAGCCTAGCAGTTAGAGTGTAGGGGGGGCAGGTAGCCTAGTGGCCAAAGCGTTGGCCCTGTAACCGAAAGGTTGCTAGATTGAATCCCCGAGCTGACAAGGTATAAATCTGTCGTTCTGCCCCTGAACAAGGCAGTTAACCCACTGTTCCTAGGATGTCATTGAAAATAAGAATTTGTTCTTATCTGACTTGCCTAGTTAAATAAAGGATAAATTATGCAAATCATTGTGTGCCGTCTTTCCAACAGGCGCTTCTCTCTCAGATCAAGTACATGCTTAACCAAAAACGCTTGAAAGAAAACTTCATTATTCATGATCTTCCTTTAAATTAATATTAATATTAAACACATTTTTCATGAGTAGGGTGCTAATAGAAATGTGGTCATCAATAACAAACACTGAATCAATCGATATTGAATTGCATGGCACTTTGATGTGCAGAATCTTACAAAGAATACCACTGTGCCAATCTCTGATCTGCATTTACACAAGCAAACCTGTCACCTGCGAACAAAGAGCTTTCATTTATTTTTATTTTTTTTGCTCTCATGTTTGCTGTGTTCACGTTTGCTGTGTTCACGTTTGCTGTGTTCACGTTTTGAAATACCTACCACTGTGCCAACCTATTCACGAGTGCTGTGTGTTAAATTATTTAAGTGTGAAATCTCATGTGTGCAATAATGCATGTCCTAAATTCTCACATGTGCTATCAAATGACATGCTCTAACCCACATTTAGATGCAACATTCCTGCGTGCCTCTCTTTCTGCTCAGATGAAGAAAATGAACGGGGACCAGCCTAAAAGACTAAAATGCACAGCCAGTTCGGTGATCTTTTACAGCCCGTCACCAAACTGCCATAGTTATGAACTATGGAATGTTTTTGGACCATTGGCCTCTCTGTAAACAGGTACTGATAAGAGGCACAACAAGAACGCTGATCCAAAAAAACTGATTGGAATGAAAAAAGTATTGTAATACATAACTGATTGGAATTAAAAAAACTGATTGGACTAAAATCATCAGGGTGAATCAAAACATATTGAGTTGTAGCCAAAAAATATTTACAAAAATATTTACAAAATGTTGTGTGTGTGTGTGTCTTTTCTCTACAGCTCCTGGCTGAGGCTGTACTTGGGACAGAACCAGTTACCCTCTGGCACCGCCACCAACTCCAGGCACTGGAGATGGAACCAGAGCTGGCAGAACTCACACTGCACCCACTCGTCAATTTCATCCTCATCAATCGGTGGCTTGATGTTGCGGCAGATGGCACAGTGCCCCTCCGGCGAGGTCTGCTACCTGGTGCCTCAGCCTTGCGTTTCCTGTTCTCTCTCTTCCTTTGAAACTCCTCCCTCTTCCTGTGCAGTTCCTCCCTCTTCCTGTGCAGTTCCTCCCTCTTCCTGTGCAGTTCCTCCCTCTTCCTGTGCAGTTCCTCCCTCTTCCTGTGCAGTTCCTCCCTCTTCCTGCGCAGTTCCTCCCTCTTCCTGTGCAGTTCCTCCTGCCTCCTCTGCTTTGCCTCCTCCTTGTCCTTCTTCTCCTGGTCCTGCTGGATGAGCATTTCATTGAAATCGTCAGCGGTGATGACCTAAGCTAGTAGAAGAAGTCTGTGCCTCACGGTCGGTTGCTTCTGCTGACCAAACTTGCTTGCCAAGATGGGAGGCATCAGGATGTTTTCCAGCCTCACTGAGACAATGCCTGTGGTCACCAGAGGGCTGGTTGGGGTGACCTGCTTGTAGGTGGGACAGCACACAGGGGATGGGGTTGCTGCTGCTGGAATTGCGGTGGTCTCTGCTATGGGGGCAGTGGTGGTGTTCACTGCGCAGGGAGCTGCTGTATGAGCCGCCGTGGTCGCTGCTATGGGGCTGGGATGGTCACTGCTGTGGGGGCAGCGATGGGGGCGGCTGCTGTGATCCTCACCTCCTGGGTGTGGTCATAGACCGTCCGGTTCAGGGGGGAAATCCAAGCCTTCCTGAACCCACCCTTGATGTATTAACTGCTCACCACCCTGGGGTAGGGCTGGTGCTGCATGGCAGAGAAGTGTTTCATGCCTATGACAACATCCCCCAGCACCAGGCCCAGGGGTGCCGCGTTGGTAGTGAAGACCGACATTTCCTCTCAAAATCAAATTAATTTCGTTATTTCTTTTGTGTTCATGCAACCTCATTTTTAAAGATAGTTCCAAGGAAATGGACTCACAAATGTGGACATCATTTCCATGTAATCCAACATAACTTTACTGCATATGTCATGGAAAGAGCAGGTGTTCATAACTGTTAGTACTCAGTGTATATGATGGAGGGAGAGGTCAGAGGTCACTTGGTGATACAACTGTTGTTAGTTGTTATATTTATATGTTAATATTGATGTTTTATACATAAATGTATTTAATGTTACGTAGTTTCTCGTGCTATTGAAATGTATCATATTAACCCTCATCATTCTCATGCTTTGTCCATTAACATTATATAAAGCAACATTATGTTCCTTCATCTCTCATTGAACAGAATCACATCCTTCCTCTCTGAAAATAAAGTTCCCTACTTTGTGTAATTCATCAATTAAAACTGTATTTATTTATTTATCAAGACATTATCAGCGGTGAGTGTAACGTTAATTACTCGTGAGTTTATCAATACAGTAGTTAATTCAATCAATAATATATTTTTTGCATCATCACTGCGAGCTATCATGACTCTCAAAAGCCGTGACAGGCTTGAAGTCGGAGGTTTACGTACACTTAGGTTGGAGTCATTAAAACCCTTTTATCAACCACTCCACAAATGTTTTGTTAACAAACTATAGTTTTGGCAAGTCAGTTAGGACATCTACTTTGTGCATGACACAAGTAATTTTTCCAACAATTGTTTACAGACAGATTATTTCACTCATAATTCACTGTATCACAATTCCAGTGGGTCAGAAGTGTACATACACTAAATTGACTGTGCCTTTAAACAGCTTGGAAAATTCCAGAAAATGATGTCATGGCTTTAGAAGCTTCTGATAGGCTAATTGACATCATTTGAGTCAATTGGAGGTGTACCTGTGGATATATTTCAAGGCCGACCTTTAAACTCAGTGCCTCTTTGCTTGACATCATGGGAAAATCAAAAGAAATAAGCCAAGACCTCAGAAAAAGATTTGTAGACCTCCACAAGTCTGGTTCATCCTTGGGAGCAATTTCCAAATGCCTGAAGGTACCACGTTCATCTGTACAAACAATAGTACGAGCTAGCTACATAGTTGTATCTGCTGTCTTTGTATCAAGGATAAAGGTGTAGCTCTGAGGAACTAACAAGGTTAGCTAGCCAGCTGTATTCGTTCGTTTGCGCCGTTTTCGAAACGGCGTCAACACCATAACACCACAGCCACTGCTAGCTAGCCAACTTTACCAATTAGCAGTACTGTAGAAACCATATACATTACAACGGAACGATTTGACTAGTGTAATGTTAGCTAGCTACATAGTTGTCTTTGTATGAAGATAAAGGCGTAGTACAGAGTAACTATCGAGATTAGCTAGCCAGCTACATTTTCTAACATAGTCTACAACACGCCCACTGCTAGCTAGCTAACCCTACCAGCTAGCTGTATCATTTTTAGTCAATAAGATTTTTGCAACGTAAGCTTAACTTTCTGAACATTCGAGATGTGTAGGCCACTTGTGTAGCTAGCAGGACTGACTTTGTGTTAGCTAGCCAACGTTTAATTACTTCTGCGTTATGAACTAGACACGGACACGAATGATCCATTGGTAGCTTGTTGTTACCAAGTATTGGTGCTAACCGTGTGTTTATAGGATGCTAGCATGCTAGTTAGCTACGGCGTCATAGGACACGGTGCACTAGGTGGGTTTTCACGGAAGAATACTGTACTAAGTTATCTAGCGGAATAAACTAAGTTTGAGCCTATTCCTGTAAACATTGAACCACTGTAGTTTACGTCAATTTTAATTTCTAGTGGTAGCTAGAAAAGTTATATTTTAGCGTTTTAGTGTTTCAGTGAATTGTTAGTGAGGGATGGCCTGCTCTCTCGCTTCCCCAGTTGTTTAGTTAATTTTTCATGCCAATCTCCTTTGCATTAGCGTAGCCTCTCCTGTAGCCTATCAACTATGTGTCGGTCTATCCCTGTTCTCTCCTCTCTGCACAGGCCATACAAACGCTTCACATCGCGTGGCCGCTGCCACTCTAACCTGGTGGTCCCAGCGCGCACAACCCACGTGGAGTTCCAGGTCTCCGGCAGCCTCTGGAACTGCCGGTCTGCGGCCAACAGGCAGAGTTCATCTCAGCCTATGCTACCCTCCAGTCCCTCGACTTCTTGGCGCTGACGGAAACATGGATTACCACAGAAAACACTGCTACTCCTACTGCTCTCTCCTCGTCTGACCACGTGTTCTAGCACACCCCGAGAGCATCTGGTCAGCGGGGTGGTGGCACTGGGATCCTCATCTCTCCCAAGTGAACATTCTCTCTTTCTCCCCTGACCCATCTGTCTATCTCCTCATTTGAATTCCATGCTGTCACAATCACTAGCCCATTCAAGCTTAACATCCTTACCATTTATCGCCCTCCAGGTTCCCTTGGAGAGTTCATCAATGAGCTTGACGCCTTGATAAGTTCTTTTCCTGAGGATGGCTCACCCCTCACATTTCTGGGTGACTTTAACCTCCCTACGTCTACCTTTGACTCATTTCTCTCTGCCTCCTTCTTTCCACTCCTCTCCTCTTTTGACCTCACGCTCTCACCGTCCCCCCCTACTCACAAGGCAGGAAATACGCTTGACCTCATCTTCACTAGATGTTGTTCTTCTACTAATCTCACTGTAACTCCCCTCCAAGTCTCCGATCACTACCTTGTATCCTTTTCCCTCTCGCTCTCCTCCAACACTACTCACTCTGCCCCTACTCAGATGGTATTGCGCCGTCGCAACCTTCGCTCTCTCTCTCCTGCTACTCTCTCCTCTTCCATCCTATCATCTCTTCCCTCTGCTCAATCCTTCTCCAACCAATCTCCTGATTCTGCCTTCTCAACCCTCCACTCCTCCCTTTCTGCATCCTTTTACTCTCTATGTCCCCTATCCTCCCGACCGGCTCGGTCCTCCCCTCCTGCTCCGTGTCTTGACGACTCATTGCGAGCTCACAGAACAGGGCTCGGGCAGCCGAGCGGAAATGGAGGAAAACTAGCCTCCCTGCGGACCTGGCATCTTTTCACTCCCTCATCTCTACATTTTCCTCCTCTGTTTCTGCTGCTAAAGCCAGTTTCTACCACTCTAACTTCCAAGCATCTGCCTCTAACCCTAGGAAGCTCTTTGCCACCTTCTCCTCCCTCCTGAATCCTCCTCCCCCTCCCCCCCCCCCCCCCCCTCCTCCCTCTCTGCGGATGACTTCGTCAACCATTTTGAAAAGAAGGTCGACGACATCCGATCCTCGTTTGTTAAGTCAAACGACACCGCTGGTCCTGCTCACACTGCCCTACCCTATGCTTTGACCTCTTTCTCCCCTCTCTCTCCAGATGAAATCTTGCGTCTTGTGACGGCCGGCCGCCCAACAACCTGCCCGCTTGACCCTATCCCCTCCTCTCTTCTCCAGACCATTTCCCGGAGACCTTCTCCCTCACCTCGCTCATCAACTCATCCTTGACCGCTGGCTACGTCCCTTCCGTCTTCAAGAGAGCGAGAGTTGCACCCCTTCTCAAAAAACCTACACTCGATCCCTCCGATGTCAACAACTACAGACCAGTATCCCTTCTTTCTTTTCTCTCCAAAACTCTTGAACGTGCCGTCCTTGGCCAGCTCTCCTGCTATCTCTCTCAGAATGACCTTCTCGATCCAAGTCAGTCAGGTTTCAAGGCTGGTCATTCAACTGAGACTGCTCTTCTCTGTGTCACGGAGGCTCTCCGCATTGCTAAAGCTAACTCTCTCTCCTCTGCTCTCATCCTTCTAGACCTATCTGCTGCCTTTGATACTGTGAACCATCAGATCCTCCTCTCCACCCTCTCCGAGTTGGGTATCTCCGACGCGGCTCACTCTTGGATTGCGTCCTACCTGACAGGTCGCTCCTACCAGGTGGTGTGGCGAGAATCCGTCTCCGCACCACGTGCTCTCACCACTGGTGTCCCCCAGGGCTCAGTTCTAGGCCCTCTCCTATTCTCGCTATACACCAAGTCACTTGGCTCTGTCATATCCTCACATGGTCTCTCCTATCATTGCTACGCAGACGACACACAATTAATCTTCTCCTTTCCCCCTTCTGATAACCAGGTGGCGAATCGCATGTCTGGCAGACATATCAGTGTGAATGACGGATCACCACCTCAAGCTGAACCTCGGCAAGACGGAGCTGCTCTTCCTCCCGGGGAAGGACTGCCCTTTCCATGATCTCGCCATCACGGTGGACAACTCCATTGTGTCCTCCTCCCAGAGTGCTAAGAGCCTCGGCGTGACCCTGGACAACACCCTGTCGTTCTCCGCTAACATAAGGTCGGTGACCTGATCCTGTAGATTCATGCTATACAACATTCGCAGAGTACGACCCTGCCTTACACAGGAAGCGGCGCAGGTCCTAATCCAGGCACTTGTCATCTCCCGTCTGGACTACTGCAACTCCCTGTTGGCGGGGCTCCCTGCCTGTGCCATTAAACCCCTAAAACTCATCCAGAATGCCGCAGCCCGTCTGGTGTTCAACCTTCCCAAGTTCTTTCACGTCACCCCGCTCCTCTGCACACTCCACTGGCTTCCAGTTGAAGCTCGCATCTGCTACAGGACCATGTTGCTTGCCTACGGAGCTGTGAGGGGAACGGCACCTCCGTACCTTCAGGCTCTGATCAGGCCCTACACCCAAACAAGGGCACTGCGTTCATCCACCTCTGGCCTGCTGGCCCCCCTACCTCTGCGGAAGCACAGTTCCCGCTCAGCCCAGTCAAAACTGTTCGCTGCTCTGGCACCCCAATGGTGGAACAAGCGCCCTCACGACGCCAGGACAGCGGAGTCAATCACCACCTTCCGTAGACACCTGAAACCCCACCTCTTTAAGGAATACCTGGGATAGGATATAGTAATCCCTCTAACCCCCCCCTCCCCCCAAAAAAAGATATAGATGTACTATTGTAAAGTGGTTGTTCCACTGAATATCATAAGGTGAATGCACCAATTTGTAAGTCGCTCTGGATAAGAGCGTCTGCTAAATGACGTAAATGTAAAACGAGTCCTATATCGACATAACCTGAAAGGCCGCTCAGCAAGGAAGAAGCCACTGCTCCAAAACCGCCAATAAAAAAACAGACTACGGTTTGCAACTGCACATGGGGACGAAGATCGTACTTTTTGGAGAAATGTCCTCTGGTCTGATGAAACAAAAATAGAACTGTTTGGCCATAATGACCATCATTATGTTTGGAGGAAAAAGGGGGTGCTTGCAAGCCGAAGAACACCATCCCAACCGTGAAGCACGGTGGTGGCAGCATCATGTTGTGGGGGTGCTTTGCTGCAGGAGGGACTGGTGCACTTCACAAAATAGATGGCATCATGAGGGGGGAAAAAGATGTGGATATATTGATGCAACATCTCAAGACATCAGTCAGGAAGTTAAAGCTTGGTCGCAAATGGGTCTTCCAAATGGACAATGACCCCAAGCATACTTCCAAAGTTTTGGCAAAATGGCTTAAGGACAACAAAGTCAACGTTTTGGAGTGGCCATCACAAAGCCCTGACCTCAATCCTGTAGAAAAGTTGTGGGCAGAACTGAAAAAGTGTGTGCGAGCAAGGAGGCCTACAAACCTGACTCAGTTACACCAGCTTTGCCAGGAATTTATTGTGAATTTATTGTGGGAAGCTTGTGGAAGGCTACCCAAAACATTTGACCCAAGTTAAACAATTTTAAGACAATGCTACCAAGTACTAATTGAGTGTATGTAAACTTCTGACCCACTGTGATGGGAATGTGATGAAAGAAATAAAAGCTGAAATAAATCATGCTCTCCACTATTATTCTGACATTTCACATTCTTAAAATAAGGTGGTGATCCTAGCTGACCTAAGACAGGGAATTTTTATTCGGATTAAATGTCAGGAATTGTGAATAAATGTATTTGGCTAAGGTGTATTAAAACTTCCGACTTCAACTTATCTTGTGAAGCTAACACTAGCGCCACCATAAAACCCCTCTTCAAATTCGACATGAACCTTCAAATAGGTACAGTGCATTCGTAAAGTATTCAGACCCCTTGACTTTTTCCACATTTTGTTACGTTACAGCCTTACATTTTTTCCTCATCAATCTACAAACAATGACGACAAAGAAAAAACAGTTTTTTAGTAAATGTTGCTAATTAATAAAACACACACACACACACACACATATATATATATATTGGTCACATCCCTATATACACACACTACCGTTTAAAAGTTTGGGGTCATTTAGAAATATCCTTTTTTTTTTTTTATATAAAAGCGCATTTTTATGTTCATTACAATAACATCAAATTGTAACAATGACTATCGTAGCTGGAAACGGCAAAAAATTTTAATGGAATATCTACATAGGCATACAGAGGCCCATTATCAGCAACCATCGCTCCTGTGTTCCAATGGCACGTTGTGTTAGCTAATCCAAGTTTATCATTTTAGAAGGCTAATTGATCATTAGAAAACCCTTTTGCAATTATGTTAGCACAGCTGAAAACTGTTGTCCTGATTAAAGAAGCAATAAAACCGGCCTTCTTTAGACTAGTTGAGTATCTGGTGCGTCAGCATTTGTGGGTTCGATTACAGGCTCAAATTGGCCAGAAACAAAGGACTTTCTTCTGAAACTCGTCAGTCTATTCTTGTTCTGAGAAATGAAGGCTATTCCATGCAAGAAATTGCCAAGAAACTGAAGATCTCGTACAACGCTGCGTACTACTCCCTTCACAGAAAAGCACAAACTGGCTATAACCAGAATAGAATGAGGAGTGGGAGGCCCCGGTGCACAACTTATCAAGAGGACAAGTACATTAGAGTGTCTAGTTTGAGAAACAGAGGCCTCACAAGTCCTCAACTGGCAGCTTCATTAAATAGTACCCACAAAACACCATTCTCAACGTCAACAGTGAAGAGGCGACTCCGGGATGCTAGCCTTCTAGGCAGCGTTGCTCTGTCCAGTGTCTGTGTTCTTTTGCCCATCTTAATCTTTTATTTTTGTTGAGCAGTCTGAGATATGGCTTTTTCTTTACAACTCTGCCTAGAAGGCCAGCATCCCGGAGTCGACTGGTGTTTTGCGGGTACTATTTAATGAAGTGGGGAATTAAGGCCAAAGAGTTCAATCTTGGATTCATCAGACCAGAAAATCTTGTTTCTCATGGTCTGAGAATACTTTTGTCAAACTCCGAGCAGGCTGTCAAGTGCCTTTTACTGAGGAGTGGCTTCCGTCTGGCCACTCTACCATAAAGGTCTGATTGGTGGACTGCTGCAGAGATGTTTGTCCTTCTGGAAGGTTCTCCCATCTCCACAGAAGAACTCTGGAGCTCTGTCAGAGTGACCGTTGGGTTCTTGGTCACATCCCTGACCAAGGCCCTTCTCCCCTGATTGCTCAGTTTGGCCGGGCGGCCAGGTCTAGGAAGAGTCTTGGTGGTTCCAAACTTCTTCCACTTAAGAATGATGGAGGCCACTGTGTTCTTGGGGACCTTCAAAGCTGCAGAAAATGTTTTGTTACCCTTCCCCAGATTTGTGACTCGATACAATCCTGTCTTGGAGCACTACGGACAATTCCTTCGACCATGGTTTGGTTTTTGCTCTGACATGCACTGTCAACTGTGGGACCTTATATAGACAGGTGTGTGCCTTTCCAAATCATGTCCAATCAATTGAATTTACCACAGGTGGACTCCAATCATAGTTGTAGAAACATCTCAAGGATGATCAATGAAAACAGGATTCACCTGAGTTCAATTTCGAGTCTCATAGCAGTGTCTGAATATTTATGTAAATATTATATTTCTGTTATTTATTTTGAACACATTTGCAAAAATGTCTAAAACTCGGTTTTAGTTTTGTCAGTATGGGGTTATTGTGTTTAAATTGATGAGGATTTGTATTTTATTTCATCCATTTTAGAATAAGGCTGTAACGTAACAAAATGTGAAAAAAGTCAAGGGGTCTGAATACTTTCTGAATGCACCGTGTGTAATGAGACATTATATTTATCCTCTTTAGAGTGGTTTATTGACATTTTAGAGGCGATAAGTTGGACAAATCGGGTGAAAACAGCAGTTATCCCGACACAACATATCTTCCCCCTTTCACTATCGCTCAGTAACCTTCAATTCCCCAGCCACCATTTTTAGCGAAACTCTATTACCTGTTTCAATCATGCAGAGAAGGGCAGCGGGGAGGTCTCGTCATTGATTTTGCTGGAAAGTGGAGAAATTGCACTTTACAATGGTATTACCATTACAGTTGACTTTGTAGTATAAAAAAATGTGCGGCTAAGGTCAAGTGTACGGAACAGTGTGATGTAGGTTAGGTAACAGTAGCTCGAGCTGCCACGTCCTTCCTGTACGGAACAGTGTGATGTACGTTAGGTAACAGTAGCTCGAGCTGCCACGTCCTTCCTGTACGGAACAGTGTGATGTACGTTAGGTAACAGTAGCTCGAGCTGCCACGTCCTTCCTGTACGGAACAGTGTGATGCACGTTAGGTAACAGTAGCTCCTCTTCGGGACATGGAACCATTTCTTCAAAAGTTGTGGGTCCTTGGGTCGGCCGACGTTAGCTTACCGAGGAATTGTTGTTGGAGCGAATTCATACTGCCTGGCGCTATACAGTTTGTGTTTGAATTACTACTTGTTATTGTCATCTTTGTTGTCGTCACCTAACCTCACTCTCTTCCATTCACTCTCTGCGTAACAACTCAATACCACAGACAAATTAGCTGATTCCTGCGAGTGATGCTGTAACGATGACGCTGTGAGTCGAGAAGCAGTTGCAGGTGAAACGTTTAATAAAACAACATTCTTATTCTGTAGCAACATGAATGTCAATCAAAACTTACTATGAGGTAAGGACAATGTAATAAAGTTTATATTCACCTTTACCCACCAGTGAATGGACATTGTAAAGTAGCATACAGATCAGATCAACTCCATGACCACCAGTAGGTTACTGTAGCAGTCTGTATCCACTAGGATGAGCTCTGTCTCCAATGTTACAGTTTAACAGCCACAGAGACTGACTTGTAGTCATGTAAATTACAAGTTGAGTGTAGGGGTTGTTTTACAAGGAATAGAGATTTTGTCAAAGACAGTATGAAGATAGGGTAAAACTGCTTCTTCAATAGAAATCCCGGGTAACACTTGTTGGCTAGTAAAGCTCAGGCGTAGAGAGAAACAAGTCATCGGGTCTAATGGTCGTCTCACGCCGAACTGCGCATGTGCACGCCGTCAACTCAAAGGCAGTCCTTCGATATAAACTTGTTTTAGACGAAAATGAAAACGTCTCAGTTCATCACTTTCACGAGGTTGGCGTAATAACATGTTCAGCTACTTAAGAAATTGACTCGAATCTAGGTTTTGCCTTTTGATTTCGAGAAAATGACCAACTAAGGAAGATGTTTTCACTTCTCTCATTGACTTCTCAAGCACCAAATCCCGGCCTGTTCTGTTCAGTCTGTTTCACAAGCGTTCCTGGAAGTCTCGCGATGTTGCGCCTCTGGGTTTAGAAACTCTGTGATTTGGTCTATAAAACAGGGTGTAACACCCCGGTCTACATCTTGGCAGAGACACACATTATACTTATTTTAAACATCTACTTTTTACCTTTTTTTTTTTTCTTCTGATGAACATTCATTGGCTAACTTCGTTGATTTAAGGTAGGCTACTAACCCTTATTTCAACGGTAGACCTAAATGGTTGCTTAGCAAAACCTGTACTGTCCAATCATTAAAGCTATAATCTGTATTTGGTGAAACTGGCACGTCTGATTGTGATATTACAACAACGAAGAAGTTACTTCAAACAAATAACACCTTTTTCTTTCCATCGGACATCATTGCAAAGAAAATCCCACTGCTGGACGCTCCTCTCCTCCGTTTCATCACTGAAACAATATCAAAGGCGCTGTTTCACCAAATGTAGATTCTAACTTTAATTGATCTTTGAGAAATAACATTGTCCGTCCTTCCACTTATTGTGGTCTACAATTGAGGGATGGGGCTAGGGTAATCCAGGACTGACAGTCCATGACATCTGCATTATAGTTTTAACCATGTTTTGAATCTATACATTGCTTTTTTACATTTACAAACAAATAAGCGTTTATTTCGGGTTCTAATGGGGGTAAGACAATGGTAATAAGCTCATGGCGTATTTATAAATTGTATTCTTCAAAAATTGATGGTTATACTGTGTCATAAATGTAAATTTCCCAAAAACCAATCCCAGACTGTAGCTTTAATAATGTGGATAATTTACTGAACGAAAGTGAACCATCGCGCTCTCCCTGATGCTTGGCTGGTGCATAAATCCACCGAGTTCAGACAAACAAATGGTCTTGTGGGTTTGCACTCAAAGTTGTGCATAAAGCTGACTTCATTATTCGATGTTTTTAGTTATTTTCACTGCATCAGGGATAGCGTAGACATACGTTTCGGCTTTACAGTCTTCTTTCGTGTTTATGTACAATTTTATTTGAATTCAAAACAACATTTGTAAAGAACAGATGAGCAACAGGTGCTTGTAATCAGGGTTGGCGCTCATCTGCCAATCAGAGGTGAGGCATTTCTCCTGTACCTGTTTATAATAAATATGTGGCGCCAACTCATAAACGATATGCGAAATCTGATATGGACAGTGTTCCTGTATAACAGTTCAAATGTGGTTTATAGGAAGGAGATAATCTAATTATTCGTTTAAACCGTGTGGAGATACAGAATGTAATTTATATATCCGCGTGGCTTCTCTTTGTAGTAATTTGTTGTCAGTCACCTCTACTTGGTGGATGAACGTTGTTGATCCCAACGCAACGCAATTCATTAATAGAATGATTGTGTTCTGTAAAGTATCTTTCATGTCGAGGCGATGTCTTGACGTTTAATCGTGGATTTATGTTCTCCAAGACGTACTTTCAAGGCGCGACATGTTTTGCCAAAATATTTCTCATTACAAGAACACTAACATATAAATAAATCCTTTAGTAGTGAAAGTTATACATGACTTTATCTCATAGGTCCTAGAAGTCTGAGGGCATACAACGTTAGAACATTTCCTTATGGTGCTACAAGAGGTACAAGATCTACTGGGGAATCTCTTTTCTCTCTCTGACCACATCTGATTGAACCAATATGTTTGATAGATTTATTGATCGTTTATAGGTGAATAAAGGTGGATTCTGGAAGGCAGAATTTAAAGAGGAGTCTGATAATACTATGTGCCAATGTTGATTAACAACAGGCTTGATGCCATTATGGCTATCACTGAACGTGAGTATATAGTTTACAGAAAACAGTTTCATATGTTCTTGTTGGATTTATTAAGTAACTGGCTTCTGTTCAAGCTTTTAACTTGTTTATGAGCTTTATCAAGCCATGTATCGGGGTATCCTCTCAAGTGGAAACGTTCTAGGAGAGAATTTGATTGTCCATCATATTCTTCCTCTGTGTCACAGATGCGATACAGTCTATTAAGTTGGCTTACTGGTAAACCTCTTAGGGGAAGAGGGTGATAAAAAATACCATATTGGCAGCTGATAGCTATCTGTAGGTTTCCTGTAAACTGTAGTACTTGATAGTCCCTTCTTTGTAGCAAGTACATCTAAGAAATGTATAGAGTTAATGTTATTTTCCATAGTTTAAGGAAATCGATTGTACTCTAGAGTTATTAAGAAATTAATTTAATTTCGGGAACCCGTCCAGATCATAAAGCAATCATTTATTTAGCGGGTCCAATCTTTCACATGATCTTTGTAAAGATTATTTTCATAAATAAAAATACAATTAGAATTTCCCCATGAAGAGATGTGCATAGTTGGGACCAAACGGAGTTCCCGTTGCTGTTCCAGTTTGTCAAATAGAAAATATTTTAGCGCAATAGTTGTGCAAGCTCAATAATATCATTTTTAGACACGCCGCTTAAGCGGTTTGAGAGGAAGAATTTGAGAGCCACCATACCGCCATCATTCGGAATACTGGTATATAGACATGAGACAACAAGAGTGACGAGCCAATATCCTTCACTAATAACTGGTATACTTTGTAGTTTCATTAGAAAATCAGTGGTGTCTTTTAAATAAGATGGCAACTGTTTGACTAATAGATAAACGTCAAAGTCCACGTAACGAGACTTTCTGTTACGGAGCCAAATACCTAAACGATAAGTCTTTATGGAGGGTCTGTGGTTCATTTGTGAACCTTAGACCATAACGGATCGAAACTGTAGGTTTTTGGACAGAAAGATTTGTCACACAGAGGAAGAATATGATGGACAATCAAATTCTCTCCTAGAACGTTTCCACTTGAGAGGATACCCCGATACCTGGCTTGATAAAGCTCATAAACAAGTTAAAAGCTTGAACAGAAGCCAGTTACTTAATAAATCCAACAAGAACATATGAAACTGTTTTCTGTAAACTATATACTCACGTTCAGTGATAGCCATAATGGCATCAAGCCTGTTGTTAATCAACATTGGCACATAGTATTATCAGACTCCTCTTTAAATTCTGCCTTCCAGAATCCACCTTTATTCACCTATAAACGATCAATAAATCTATCAAACATATTGGTTCAATCAGATGTGGTCAGAGAGAGAAAATAGACATTCATAAAAGGATGATTCCCCTGTAGATCTTGTAGCGCCATAAGGAAACGTTCAAACGTTGTAGGGGAGAGCAGGTACAGTGAGGGGAAAAAAGTATTTGATCTCCTGCTGATTTTGTATGTTTGCCCACTGACAAAGAAATAATCAGTCTATAATTTTAATGGTAGGTTTATTTGAACAGTGAGAGACAGAATAACAGCAAAAAAATCCAGAAAAATGCATGTCAAAAATGTTATAAATTGATTTGCATTTTAATGACGAAAATAAGTATTTGACCCCTCTGCAAAACATGACTTAGTACTTGGTGGCAAAACCCTTGTTGGCAATCACAGAGGTCAGACGTTTCTTGTAGTTGGCCACCAGGTTTGCACACATCTCAGGAGGGATTTTGTCCCACTCCTCTTTGCAGATCTTCTCCAAGTCATTAAGGTTTCGAGGCTGACGTTTGGCAACTCGAACCTTCAGCTCCCTCCACAGATTTTCTATGGGATTAAGGTCTGGAGACTGGCTAGGCCACTCCAGGACCTTAATGTGCTTCTTCTTGAGCCACTCCTTTGTTGCCTTGGCCGTGTGTTTTGGGTCATTGTCATGCTGGTATACCCATCCACGACCCATTTTCAATGCCTTGGCTGAGGGAAGGAGGTTCTCACCCAAGATTTGACGGTACATGGCCCCGTCCATCGTCCCTTTGATGTGGTGAAGTTGTCCTGTCCCCTTAGCAGAAAAACACCCCAAAGCATAATGTTTCCACCTCCATGTTTGACGGTGGGATGGTGTTCTTGGGGTCATAGGCAGCATTCCTCCTCCTCTAAACACGGCGAGTTGACCACAACACTTTCACCCAGTTGTCCTCTGAATCATTTAGATGTTCATTGGCAAACGTCAGACGGGCATGTATATGTGCTTTCTTGAGCAGGGGGACCTTGCGGGCGCTGCATGATTTCAGTCCTTCACGGCGTAGTGTGTTACCAATTGTTTTCTTGGTGACTATGATCCCAGCTGCCTTGAGATCATTGACAAGATCCTCCAGTGTAGTTCTGGGCTGATTCCTCACCGTTCTCATGATCATTGCAACTCCACGAGGTGAGATCTTGCATGGAGCCCCAGGCCGAGGGAGATTGACAGTTCTTTTGTGTTTCTTCCATTTGCGAATAATCGCTCCAACTGTTGTCACCTTCTCACCAAGCTGCTTGGCGATGGTCTTGTAGCCCATTCCAGCCTTCTGTAGGTCTACAATCTTGTCCCTGACATCCTTGGAGAGCTCTTTGGTCTTGGCCATGGTGGAGAGTTTGGAATCTGATTCATTGCTTCTGTAGACAGGTGTCTTTTATACAGGTAACAAGCTGAGATTAGGAGCACTCCCTTTAAGAGTGTGCTCCTAATCTCAGCTCATTACCTGTATAAAAGACACCTGGGAGCCAGAAATCTTTCTGATTGAGAGGGGGTCAAATACTTATTTCCCTCATTAAAATGCAAATCAATTTATAACATTTTTGACATGCGTTTTTCTGGATTTTTTGTTGTTATTCTGTCTCTCACTGTTCAAATAAACCTACCATTAAAATTATAGACTGATCATTTCTTTGTAAGTGGGCAAACGTACAAAATCAGCAGGGGATCAAATACCTTTTTCCCTCACTGTATGTTGTCACACTTTTCACGCTGTCAAACATTTACTGGGCACAATACATCACAATTGTATAAATGTCATAACAAAGTAAAGACGGAAGTCTTGGGCACATATTTTGTATTAATTACATCTTCATATCTTATTTCAGTACGGAGTTGTAAACCTTTAAATAGAGTGTGCACTTGTGACAATTTGCCCCCATCAGCGGGTAAATTGTCACATTGGATTATCAACAAATAAAAACACAACAAATTAATTGTGAATATTGATTTTAATTTCAAATTCAAAACCAAATTCAACTTCATTAAATAACTCAATTAAAAACAATCATGCCTAGAGAATCTGGCAAATCATGCCTTTCAATCAAAACAATAATGCTGGCAGAGCACACATTAATTAAGTGGCACGACCACTTTACTACGACCTTTGAAATCGAACGTTCTCTGGCGTGCACATAGATCCATGGTATTTGTTGGAATGGAATGTAATGCTGCAGATAACTTGCTTAAATGTTTAAAGTCTTAACAAAACAGACGTGGTGTTTAAACACACTCATGCACTGTTTTCTAACAGCCTATATGACTCACATCTGTATCTGACTAATCAGACTCATCTTCAGAGTCACAGTTCTGGCACACACAAATTGCCTGGCCTGAGGTGCAAGTATCATGGGCCCATTTGTTGCATCTCACACACTTCACCCAAGTCTCCTTTGGAAGGTTGTTTGAAATTGGCTCCACACAGACGAAGCAGAATCACTCCTCTTCATCTGATGATGACACTTCTACAATTTTTCTTTTTTTAGCTGCCTTCTTGTTCTTTGCAGATCCAGATTGTGACTCCCCCCACCTTGCTTCCTTTTCTTCGGAAACAGCCTTTTGCTAGATTGTGCCTTATTCTTTTCCATTTCTAGTGCCTGCTTCACTGGTGCTGGGGTCTGAAAGGTTGGTTCTGGGGCCTGGCAGGGCTGACATGATGCTGGGGCCTGGCAGGTTGGTTCTGGGGCCTGGCAGGGCTGACATGATGCTGGGGCCTGGCAGGTTGGTTCTGGGGCCTGGCAGGGCTGAAATGGTGATGGGGCCTGGCAGGTTGGTTCTGGGACCTGGCAGGGCTGAAATGGTGCTGGGGCCTGGCAGGTTGGTTCTGGGGCCTGGCAGGTTGGTTCTGGGACCTGGCAGGGCTGAAATGGTTCTGGGGCCTGGCAGGTTGGTTCTGGGGCCTGGCAGGGCTGATGGTGCTGGGGCCAGTGTGACGACGGTTCTCAGGTTCATCAACATTCCATATGTCTCCTGCTCCAAATTGATATCTCTGTAGCACTTCTGCTACATTGTCGAAGAAAGGATTAACATTTTCTCTGTTGAAACTACTTGCCCTGGCAAGGCTAGTTGCCTCTGGCTTTCTCAGTGACAGCGTTGGGTGCCGCTTTAAGAAGCCTGTAAACCACTCCGAGCTGGCCTTTTTTTCTGCCCACATTGGCTCGAACTTCAGCTGGTGTACCACAGCAAACTGGTAGGCAAGTCTTCTGACCTCACTTGGCGACAGACCTAAATAAATGTCAGCTGGCCTAGTAATATACAGAACAAGCTGCATCTCCAAATCAGGTGGAAGAAACCTCCTGTGGCTTTAGCCAACCACTGTTGTTGGCGTGGCTGTCTGACTTTCAACTTCTTCTCTGGTAACCTTTTGACAATACCGAGTCAGAGTATGGTAATTTATGTCAAAAATCCTTCGCTGTACTCCTGATTGATTTGTTCTGCAACTTCACCTGCCTCACTGCCTTTAACATGTTGCCAGGTGGTGTGCTGTCATTCTGTCTTTCTTTTATTATTTCTAACCATCTTTCTTTCCTTCCCATCTTTCCTGTCCGTCCGTCTTTCTCTTTCTTTCTTTCTCACATTAACCACATCACTTGCGCTATGCAGTATTATTATAATTTTTTACCGTCATTAAAATAAACAATCCAATGGAAGACTGGGGGCCAAAAATGTGAGTGACTCAAATGTTTGCATTACATACTGTGTCAGTGATATTTTACACACGCTGCATTGCCTGGGCAATGAGCAAAAAAAACAACAAGTATTTATGTTAACAGCCAAATTATCTGTTGAAATGTTCTAATAACTGTGGCTGCTGAAGTAACCCCAGTTCTGATATGTTTTCAGAACACTGAGTCATGTCTGACTTGGAGACCATCGAGCTAGCTGCTCTGGGCCGACCCTTCCAGCTGGGGATGCTGTATGACTGTCGTAGAGATGTCCTCATTCCAGGTACAGGAAACTATTCCTCTTTGGTTTGGAGGTAATCAGTGTGCATCATCTTAAATTTATTGACAGTGTTTCCACCGCTGAGTTGGATAGAGGGCACACTGTTCTAGCACAGAGAACACCATTGAGGGCTTTCACCGTTCCAAAGTAGTTTCTATGGATTAAGCAATAATCAGCAGGAGGGGTCAGCCAATGAACTGCACTCCCGAGCAAACATTCCATAACTGCAGATGTCAGTAAATCACCAACCTTGGCTTTATACCAGTTCAGACTGTACACACTTCACACAGTAGGTGGTGGTATACACCTTTTCAGTTTATTTACAAACTGCTAATACACTCATAGAAGTTGAAGACATTGGGGACATAATTGTGAACATAAGCAACCATTTAAATTTAAACAGTTTCTCCAGCTCAAAATGAGTCTCAGCTAATTAAAATTGTTGATTTACTTGCATGTGACAGAACGCTAAATTGTAGCTGGTTCCATCAGATAACATGGCATACGTTAGCCCTATGCTAACCTCACCAGTTGGCAGCGATTATATTCTGTCTGATCCCTCCTGAGGACCCAGATTGAATTATGTAATCCTTCCTTAACCCAAAGGAAGTATCTCCCAGTTGACTACTTCAAAATGGAGAAAGTCCTGAATGGCGCTGCCCATGCTAAAACAGGCTTTTGGGCACTTAAGTCCTCTGTGATGCTGTCACAGAATCGGCCATTGCAGAGAGAGATTAGCTTTCTGGTGCATCTCTATGGTTACCACAGAGTAAGAAAAGCTAGAGGACGCACTTGGGACAAAAGAGTGATGGCATGTTGTTTTTGAAGTGTTCATATAGTAGTAATGCTGTCAATGGCAAAGATGGCACTTTTTTTTTTCCTTCTGAGAGTGTAATGTGGCACCATTTGTCCCTGTAGGGAACCATCTGAAAAAATGTTCTAGCTAGAACTCTTTCTGATTGCAAATAGCACCTTTTATTTGGAACAAAGGTTCTATTTGACCTGAAAGAAGCTCCAGATAGAACCCATTTCCAGACTGGTTCAAATGGTGCTACAGAGCATTCTTTACTTCTGAGTGGATAGGAGGTGTAGGTTTTCTAACTATGGGTTGACACCTAGAATATTTACTTTTGAGTTAAATATTTACCTTTAATTAGTTATTTGAATGAAACCATGTTTACATATAGAAATAATTTTACATGTACATGTTGGAGTATTATTTTCACAATAACGTTCTTTGGTCATTCTCTTTAAACTGCAGGTATCACTCTCTGGGATTCTGAGATGCTGCAGAAACACATCAATGTCCGTCCACAACCGATCACTGACTTCAAAATCATTATTTCAGACTCAAGTGAAGACAAGTCAGAAGCTTTGAATGTGTCTGCATCTCTTGAGGCCAGTTTTCTTTGTGGCTTAGTCAGTGTGAAGGGTTCTGCTGAATTCCTACATGACAAAAAGACCTCAAAGCGTCAGTCTAGGGTTTCTTTGCAGTACCGTACCACCACTCGCTTCGAGCAGTTGACCATGGACCACCTGGGGGCAGGAAATGTGAAACACTCTAATGTCTTACAAGAGGGCTCTGCAACCCATGTGGTGACTGCCCTGCTCTACGGAGCACAGGCCTTCTTCGTTTTTGACCAAGAGGTTTCCTCAGGAGAAAACCACCAGGACATCCAGGGAACCCTGCAGGCCACAATAAAAAAGATCCCTCTCACATCAATAGAAGGGCAGGGAAATTTGAAGATGAGTGAGGAAGAGAAGAAAAAGGCCAATAAATTCAACTGCACTTTCCATGGTGATTTTGCACTAGACAACAACACTGTCACATTTGAAGATGCCATCAAGGTGTATGCTGGCCTGCCAAGTCGACTAGGGGAGAACGGAGAACATGCTGTGCCCATGACCGTCTGGCTCTATCCTCTCAAGAACCTGGACTCTGCAGCTGCCCAGCTAGTCAGGCAGATCAGTGTTAGCCTGGTGCGTCGCACACAGCGACTCTTGGACGGACTGGACAATACTGATGTACAATGCCAGGACATGCTGAAGGAAGACATGGCTATCAAGTTCCCTGAAATCAAAGCCAAGCTCAACACTTTCAGGGACTTGTGCTCAGAGTACAAGCTGGTGTTCCAGAAAGGTCTCTGCAAGGTTCTTCCCAACATAAGAGGAGGAAGAATGGAGGAGGGAGAGCTGATAAAAATTCTCAACAGCAAAGAACGTTCTCCATTCCAGAATGACCTCATGATCACGTACCTGGACGACAGAGAGAGAGAGATGAACGTTGTCAGCTCTTACCTTGACATAATGAAAGAGGTACAAGTTGTGTACTCAAGCAGTGAATTGGATGGAATAGTGCTTGATAAAGCTAATGATTATGTAGTGTGTTTTGCATTTTCCTATTTGAAGGAGAAAGAAGACTATGAGGTAGTCTTGGAGAACTACTTGCTGGAAGAATCAAAAAGAGATTTTTCAATGACACCTTACAATCCCAACGCAGCCGGGAAGACTACAGCAGAAAAGTGGTTTCGCTCGGGGGAGGTAACCATCCTAACTAGGCAAACCATAAATCTGTTCCTAGACTTCAAAGAGTCTAACAAAGGCAGAGAAAATCTTGCATTCTGCATTGCATCAATTCCAAACAAAGTCCTCACTGCGTCCTCCATCCATGTCTATGAAAGAGGGACAGTTTTGAGTCAACAGTTTGAGCTGCCATCAAAGCCAGGTGTTCCCACCATCAAGAGTCTGGAGCATGACTGTGTCCACTTGCAAGTCAACCCTCCCAACCTTGGTGTTACCTCTGTGGAGTTGTACCAGGTTTTGTACCAGGCTGAGCAGGCTGACTCTGAATGGACAGAGGTCAAATCGGATGCTACAACTAACCAGGTCTCCATCAGTCCTTTGGACCCTTACAAAAAGTATCGCTTTAGCTGCAAGGCGGTGTGTAGACCTGGTGTGAGCCTCTCCAGTGACTGGACAGAATACTTCAGGACCCTCCCATGTAGCCCCCCTGGACCACCCACAGAGAAGAGGATAGATTCGGGAAGTATCAGAGTGAACTGGGACATTCCTACCATGGTGGGAGATGATGTTGAACTCATTGGTTATGTGGTTGAATACAGAAAGAGTGTAAATGCTATAAACAATCAGATGTGGCACGCCATCAAAACCAGCACTAGAGAGAGTGCACTGGATGGACTAAAGGCTGACACTGCATACAGCATCAGAGTCTCTGCTAACTGTGGCAAAGCAGGGAATAGTCTACCCAGTCCTGAGACTGTGCTGACTACCCTTAGGGTCTCTGATCCCCAACCGAAGACGAGGAAATCAACAGCAGCAAAAAGTGAGGAATTCCTCAAAAAATCCCAGAAGGTGGAAAAGGGCAACCCATCAATCCACTGGCTGAATCTGGAACAGAAGTTGGGTGGAAATGACAGTTTTGACCAGTACAGATTTGGGAGGAAAGTTGAGCAACGAAATAACAAGGTGATATTGCTTCTGGGGGCCACAGGTTCAGGAAAAACAACTCTGGTCAATGCCATGATAAACTACATCCTCGGGGTAAAGTGGGAGGAATGTTACCGCTTTAAGCTCATCCATGAGGTGACCAATAGGTCACAGGCTGAGAGCCAGACTGTGGTTGTGACATCATACGAGCTCTACAACCAGCCAGGCTTTCAGATTCCTTATTCGCTGACCATCATTGACACACCAGGGTTTGGAGACACCAGAGGAATGGCTCAAGATAAATTGCTCACCCAAAAAGTGAAGGATTTCTTGTTTAACCCTTTAGGGATTAATCAAATTGATGCAGTCTGCTTTGTATTGCAGGCAACACTTGTTCGTCTCAGTACTTCCCAGAGATACATCTTTGATTCCATCCTGTCCATCTTTGGAAAGGATGTTGCTGAAAACATCCTGATGCTTGTGACATTTGTTGATGGGAAGCACATTCCGGTGCTAGAGGCCATCAAAGCTGCAAATCTGCCCTGTAAGAAAGACAAGAAGGGGCTACCAACCCATTTCAAATTCAACAGTTCATTTCTGTTCTCAAAGGAGACGGAGAGCAGCTCTGAAGAGGATGATACTGATGATGATCATAAGGCCCAGTGTCCAGAGCAATGGAAGTCAACTTTCAAGGAGATGAAGAAATTTTTCCAAGCACTGGAAAGCATTGAGAGTAAAGATCTGACCCTGACAAAGAAAGTTCTGGAAGAACGTGAGCTTCTGGAGAAGACCATGACATGCCTGACCCCTCAGATCACAGCAGGTCTGTCAAAGCTAAGTGAGATCAAAAGCTTCAAACAGTGTCTGGAAAACGAGGACGAGAACATGAAACAGAACAAAAATTTTGAGACTGAGGTAAATGTGCTGCAGGTGAAGAGAAGCAAATTAGCCCAGGACTTTGCGACAAACTGCAAGATTTGCAATTTTACATGTCACACCTGCTGCTTCCTCCCAAATGAGGATGACATCAACAGTTGTGCCGTGATGGATGATGATGGCAACTGCACCATATGTCCAGAAAAATGCTCTTCCAATGACCACGACAGGGAACAAGTCTTGTTGACCTATGAAACAAAGACTGAGAAAAAGACTATTCAAGAACTGAAGGACAACTTCATGAAGGCGTGGGGCAAGTCTATGGAAACCAAGGAGATGCTGGATAAGCTTGAGGATGAGTTTCGCATGATCCAGGACGCGCTGATGAATTTGATCACGCAGTCTTCTGACTGTCTCAAGAGACTTAATGATGTTGCCCTGAAACCAAGCGCTCTCTCCACTGTGGAGTACATTGACATACTCATTCGCACAGAGGAGGACGAACGCAAGCCAGGCTTCGAGGATCGGATCGTTGGGTTGAAGAAAATGAAGGAAGAGTCTGAGATTCTGGAGAAGATTGCAAAAGGAGAAGATTTACTCCCAAATGAGCGAAAAGTCATGAAGGATAAAAAGGATAGACCGCAGGAGGTTCCAACATAAGTCAGGGATGTTGTCCTGCTAACATTATCTGGAAACAAAATTGGGTCTCCATTTGAACATTAAGCTTCCCGATATTGTAGGAATATTTGCGTTTGCTGGGAAGATCCAACTGAGATGTGGGGTTAATTGGATTTGTAAATAAAACTCTTAGTCTTGTGTAAAGCCTTATGTTAATTTGTCCACCTCAAAGTAATTGAACAAAAATTAGGCCCTAATTTAGATCTAGATTAAATCAGAACTGCATAGCAAATCATTGGTTTTGTTTAGGCAATGTCAGAGGTGCAGGGCCGGCCCTCCCATTAGCCAAGATTAAGCGGCACTTGATTTTGGGGTGGCATTTTGACAATTGGCTGCTGCCCTGATCGGCTACTACACCGCCAGCGGCACCCCAGCCACCAGCTCATAGCGTTGCTGCAGTTCCCGCCCTCACCCGCTTCTCCCGAAGTGCAGTCCCACTGTCCTTGGTAGCTATGTTGATGTGTGTGTTTTATGTGGGATTATCCAATTGTGAAACAATAATAATAAAAAGGAATCTGCCAATTAAATTGCATTGTTTTGTATTTTGTGAGTGACGAAGACAATTAGCGATTAAGGCAGTAGCCTAACCTAGCCTGTTAACCTTAGCTAGCTACTACTAGTGGATTTAATTTTAGCTAAAAGTAATCTATAGAGATTTTAAACAATTTGCTACCATGTCTAAGAGACGACAACTATCAGGAGCCTGTGTGGAGAATGACATAAATAAATAATAAATAAATATCTTATATAAGTGTTATTGTGATTGTAACAGTTATGTAGTCGTGCCATGTGTGATAACAGGTGGCATATTATTAATAAGAAACTCGGTTTCCTACTACAGGTAGTTGGCTGCATAGTGATAGCAACATTGTAACTCTCCGATGCAGGGGTTAAAGTGAAATTCCCTTCTGCCTGGTAAGGGACTTCCTATATGTGCCCGGGTGCACCAAACATTTTTATGGGCATAATCATAGAATTACATGTACAATTGGGGCCTATACGTTTGTGTTTACTGAGTAGAGTAGAGCCAACTGAGATGTGGGGTTCATTGGATTTGTATTAAAACTCTTAGCATTGTGTAAAGCCGTATGTTAATTTGTCCACCCCAAGGTAACTGAACAAAAATTAGGGCCTAGATTAAATCAGAACTCTATAGAAAATCATTGTCTTTGTTCAGGCAATGTCAGAGGTGTAACTGCATCAAATCTCTGAGTGGCTGTTCTTGTGGTCATTGTCACAAAACCACACCCATCCTACCCATGTTAGAAGTTCAGAAGGAGAAAGTGTAGACTATATAGAAATGACACATTGAAAATGATTAAATGAAAGAATAATGGTGATATCATCCTAATGGAGGTGTACTGTGTATTACAACACACATTACTATGTTCAAACTTGTCAAATGGCTGCATGAGATTTCTACTAATGAGCTGTTGATAAGTAATTGATATAAGGAACATTCAATACAATTCACGAGTTAATTTAACAAACTCAGTTTAACCCTTTCTCATGGTTGGTGTCTTGACAAATTTGGGCAAAATCGTGTGACATAAAACACTACATTTCTTACCTTGCATTCATGGCAGTTTTTGTTGTTGTATCATATATTAAGCATTTATCAGTAAAATGAGACATGGAACTCGAACCCGGTAAGAATCCTGGATCTTGCTCGGACAGTTCTTTGTTTGGCGATTTTGGAAATGCACTGTAACTAGGCTTACTTACAATACTTAAAATGTATTGGATTACAAAATCAAATGCTTCTAACTTCTATGGGCTACACCTGTGGGACACAGCCAGTGAAATATCAGGGCGGCAAATTCAAAAACAACAAAATGTCATAATTCAACTTTCTCAAACATACAACTATTTTACACCATTTTAAAGATACACTTCTCCTTGATGTAACCACATTGGCCGATTTTCAAAAAGGCTTTACAGTGAAATCAAACATTAGATTATGTTAGGAGAATATATAGACAAAAATAATCACACAGCCATTTTCCAAGCAAGGACATGTGTCAATAAAACCCAAAACACAGCTAAATGAAGCACTAACCTTTGACGATCTTCCCACAGATGACACTCCTAGGACATTATGTTACACAATACATGTATGTTTTGTTCGATAAAGTTCATATTTATATCCAAAAACAGCATTTAACATTGGCGCGTGATGTTCAGAAAATGTATTCCCACCAAAACGACCGGTGAATGTGCACATCAATTTACAAAAATACTCATCAACGTTGACAAAATATCTAACAATTATTTAAAGAATTATAGATAGACTACTCCTGGATGCAACCGCTTTGTCAGATTTTAAAATAGCTTTACGGAGAAAGCACATTTTTCAATATTCTGAGTACATAGCTCAGCCATCACGGTGAGCTATACAGACACCCGCCAAGTTCGGGGCAACCTAAACTCAGAATTAGTATTAGAAATATTCTCTTACCTTTGCTGATCTTCGTCAGAATGCACTCCCAGGACTGCTACTTCCACAAGAAATGTTGTTTTTGTTCAAAATAATCCATATTTATGTATAAATACCCCCGTTTTGTTTGTGCGTACAGATCACTTATCCAAAGGCATAACGCTTGAGCGCGGACCAGAGACGAAAAGTTAAAATGTTCCATTACCGTACTTAGAAGCATGTCAAATGCTGTTTAAAATCAATCTTTATGGTATTTTTTACGTAAAATTGCGATAATATTCCAACCGGACAATAGAGTATTCATTCAAGGAGAAAAAGAAGGAACGGCGCACTCGCGTGACCACGCATATCCAATCCCTTTGTTGCCAGGCAGACCACTCAGTAACTGAGCTCCTATACTCTGCCCAGTGACAGGAGAAGGCTCAAACCACTTTCTGCCAGAGTAGTAACCTGTTTAAATTGGGTACGTTTTTCATCCAGCCGTGAAAATACTGCCCCCTAGCCTAGACAGGCTATCTGATATTGTCTTAACTTCTCTAGGGCCGGCGGGACGAAATCGTCCCACCTACGTAACAGCCAGTGGAATCCTGTGGCGCGTTATTCAAATAGCTTAGAAATGCTATTACTTCAATTTCTCAAACATATGACTATTTTACAGCATTTTAAAGACAAGACTCTCGTTAATCTAACCACACTGTCCGATTTCAAAAAGGCTTTACAATGAAAGCAAAACATTAGATTATGTCAGCAGAGTACCCAGGCAGAAATAATCAGACACCCATTTTTCAAGCTAGCATATAATGTCACAAAAACCCAGAAGACAGCTAAATGCAGCACTAACCTTTGATGATCTTCATCAGATGACACACCTAGGACATTATGTTATACAATACATGCATGTTTTGTTCAATCAAGTTCATATTTATATCAAAAACCAGCTTTTTACATTAGCATGTGACGTTCAGAATTAGCATACCCCCGCAAACTTCCGGTGAATTTACTAAAAATGTACTAAATTACTCACGATAAACGTTCACAAAAAGCATAACAATTATTTTAAGAATTATAGATACAGAACTCCTCTATGCACTCGATATGTCCGATTTTAAAATAGCTTTTCGGTGAAAGCACATTTTGCAATATTCTCAGTAGATAGCCCGGCATCACAGAGTTGTTGTTCATCTTGGCTCTTTTTATTGAAGACTGAGGATCTTTGCTGTAACGTGACTCTTCCTACGGCTCCCATAGGCTCTCAGAGCCCGGGAAAAAACTGAATGGTATCGAGGCAGCCCCAGGCTGAAACACATTTACGCTTTTGGCAAGTGGCCGAAAACAAGTAAAAAATTTTTGTAAAGGGTCGTTCTCAGTTTATTTGATTTTAATCTGAAATCAAACAATTCATGAACTTTTTGTTTTTTTGTCGAAATATTAAGTAATGATTTGATTATTGTGTTTTTATAATTGTAGGTTCTAGTTCAAGCTGTGAAAATAGGGCCGGATTTAGAAATCATAGACCCCGGGGCTTTGTTTTTTAAAATAATGCACACTGACTTACATAATGATGGAGATAAAGCCATAGGCTACCCACCGTGATGGCCATTGTGCTTGCTGTGGCAATAGCCCATCTCAAGATGAGCGACTTTGAAAAACAGTGCTACTGCTAGAAATTGAGAGTTGAGATTTTTTTAAATATTGTTTCTACATACAGATTAGTAATCTATTTTCAGCAATAGGAATTTGCTTTCCAAATTATACATTTTTCCCAGGATTGTATTTTGAAATCGGCAAAAGGCAAACCGACAGTTGCATCCAGCCATAGAAATATACTGAACAAAAATATAAACGCAACATGCAACAATTTCAGACTTTACTGAGTTACAGTTCATATATGGAAGTCAGTCAACTGAAATTAATAAATGAGGCTCTAATCTATGGATTTCACATGACTGGGAATACAGATATGCACCTTTGCAGCGCGACACATCGCCTTCCCATAGAGGGGATCAGGCTGTTGACTGTGGCCTGTGGAACGTGGTTCCACTCCTTTTCAAAGGCTGTGCGAAGTTGCTGGATATCAGATATGAAGTTAAGACACAGATGCAGACTACATCGAATAAACAATGGCTTAATAATCCAACAGGGGCAGGCAATAGACAGGTCAAGGCAGGCGGGTATCAGAAAACCAGAGGTGGGGCAGAAGTACTGGACGGCAGGCAGGCTCAGGGTAGGCAGAGGTCAATAGTCCAGAGGTGGGGCAAAGGTACAGGTCGGCAGGCAGGCTCAGGGTCAGGGGCAGGCAGAGTGGTCAGGCAGGCAGGGTCAGAGTCAGGACAGGCAAGGGTCAAAACCAGGAGGGCGAGAAAAGGAGAGACTGGGAAAAGCAGGAACCGAGACAAAAAATGCTGGTTGACTTTGACAAACAAGATGAACTGGCAACAGACAAACAGAGAACACAGGTATAAACACACATGGGATAATGGGGAAGATGGGCGACACCTGGAGGGGGATGGAGACAATCATTAAGACAGGTGAAAGAGATCAGGGTGTGACACGGGACCTGGAACACATCCAGCCAGAGCATCCCAAACATGCTCAATGTCTGATGTGTCTGGTGAGAATGCAGGCTATGGAAGAACTGGAACATTTTCGGCTTCCAGGAATTGTGTCCAGATCCTTGCGACGTGGGGCTGTGCATTATCATGCTGAAACATTAGGTGATGGCAGTGGATGAATGGCATGATAATGGGCCTCACAATTTCGTCATGGTATCTCTGTGCATTCAAATTGCCATCGATAAAATGCAATTGTGTTCATTCTCCATAGCTTATGCCTGCCCGTACCATAAACCCACCACCACCATGGGGCGCTCTGCTCACAATGTTGACATCAGCAAACCACTCGCCCACACTACGCCATTCTCGCTGTTTGCCATCTGCCCGGTACATTTGAAACTGGGATTAGTCTGTGAAGGGCATACTTCTCTAGCGTGCCAGTGGCCATTGAAGGTGAGCATTTTCCCACTGAAGTCGGTTACAACGCTGAACTGCAGTCAGGTTAAGACCCTGGTGAGGATGATGAGCACGCTGATGAGCTTCCCTGAGACGGTTTCTGAAAGTTTGTGCAGAAATTATTGTGTTGTGCACAGCCTCAGTTTCATCAGCTGTCTGGGTGGCTGGTCTCAGATGATCCTGCAGGTGAAGAATATGGATGTGGTGGTCCTAGACTGGCATGGTTACACGTGGTCTGCGGTTGTGAAGCCGGTTAGACGTACTGCCAAATTCTCTAAAATGACAATGGAAGCAGCTTATGGTAGAGAAATGGCCATTGAATTCTCTGGCAATAGCACTGGTGGACATTCCTGAGGTCAGCATTCCAATTGCACATTCCCTCAACTTGAGACATCTGTGGTTTGTGTTGTGACAAAATTACACATTTTAAATTGGCCTTTTTATTGTCCCCCAGCACAAGGTGCACCTGTGTAATCATTATACTGTTTAATCAGCTTTTTGATATGCCACACCTGTCAGGTGGATGGATTATCTTGGCAAAGGAGAAATGCTCACTAACAGGCATGTAAACAAATTTGTGCACAAATTTAGAGGGAAATTAGCTTTTTGTGCATATGGAAAATTGATTGGATATTTTATTTCAGCTCTTAAAACATGGGACAAATATTTTCGTTCAGTGTACAATCCATAGATGGCCGTTCCCAAGTCAGGACTGGCGTCCATTGCTAGTGTACCCTTGAGTTTAACAGTCAAATTGCCAGGGTAAGATTTTCCAAACCCCTTCTAGGGATTATATGTCTATCGCCACAATGCAACAAGCTATATATATATACTCAAGGAAACACTTGAGTAAATGAGGGCTACAAATAATGTCATGGTGTACGGTGCATTTTCCTATCATGGTTTAGGTCCACAAGTAGAATCTATGTCAAGGAGCATTGAAGCTGTTCTGGCAGCTTGTGGTGGCAAAACACCTGTAAGACACTACAGTGCATTCGGACAGTATTCAGACCCCTTCACTTTTTCCACATTTTGTTACTTTACACACCTTATTCTAAAATTAACATAACAAAATGTGGAAAAAGTCAAGAGGTATGAATCAAGGGGACAACCATCTCTGCAGCACTCCACCAATCAGAGTGGAGTAGAGTGGCCAGACGGAAGCCACTTCTCCGCAAAAAGGCACACGACAGCCTGTTTGGAGTTTGCCAAAAGGCAGCTAAAGGAATCTCAGATGGCCTGAACTCTTTGGCCTGAATTCCAAGCGTCATGTTTGGAGGAAACCTGGCACCATCCATACGGTGAAGCATGGTGGAGGCGGCATCATCATGTGGGGATGTTTTTTAGCGGCAGGGACTGGGAGATTAGTCAGGATCGAGGAAATGATGAACGGAGCAAAGTACAGTGAGCGCTGTTACCTTCAAGTAGGTTTTTCTAGGACAATGTGGACAGAGATGGCGTAGGCATCTGCCGCTGAATCCAATGGCTGCAAGTTAAAATCCAGTGATTGAAAGTTGTTTTTGAGATTTTTGTTTTAAGCCTATGCCAAACCTTATTCCTTACCTTAAGCTTTTGTAGTTAAGGCCTAAACTTAACCCTAAAATAAAATTCTGAGTTAATGCCTAAACTTAAACGTAACCTTAACTTTTTGACGTTTGCAACAAGTTTGAAATTTGACATTGGCGAAACATGGATGAAATTCTAATTCTGACATGAGACAATGAAACCACCAATCGGAATATAGCTGAAAGACGTCCAATTGCTCTATCAAACAAACCATCTCTACACCCACAAACATCCAGTTGAAGTCGGAAGTTTACATACACCTTAGCCAAATACATTTAAACTCAGTTTTTCACAAATCCTGACATTTAATCCTAGTAAAAATTCCCAGTCTTAGATCAGTTAGGATCACCACTTTATTTTAAGAATGTGAAATGTCAGAATAATAGTAGAGAGAATTATTTATTTCAGCTTTTATTTCTTTCATTAACAAGAAATTTGTGTAGTGGTTGAAAAACGAGTTTTAATGACTCCAACCTAAGTGTATGTAAACTTCAATTGTATACCTGTGTTCTCTGTTTGTCTGTTGCCAATTCGTCTTGTTTGTCAAGTCAACCAGCGTTTTGTTTCTCAGCTCTTGCTTTTTCCCAGTCTCTCTTTTCTCGCCCTCCTGGTTTTGACCCTTGCCTGTCCTGGTTCCGAGCCCGCCTGCCTGACCACTCTGCCTGCCCCTGACCGTGCCTATGGACCTGTACCTTTGCCCCGCTGGATTTTTGACCTCTGCTTACCCTGATCCTGAGCCTGCCTGCCGTCCGGTACCATTGCCTCACCTCTGGTTACTAACCCCTGCCTGCCTTGACCTGTCCATTGCCTGCCCCTATTGGATCATTAAACTATTGTTTATTCGACATGGTCTGTATCTGAGTCTTACCTTCATACTTGATAGTAATGGTGTTTGCCTTTTCAAACTTCATTAAATCTTCCTGTTTTTACATTGGTCTTTTTCTGTTGTGCCAAATGTTTATAGGCAGTTGTGCATGAATAAATCTGGTGAACACTCTTGATGCAGATAGTCAGATGAGCAACTATGATGTTATACTGATCAAAAATATAAATGCAACAATTTAGAATTTACTCAGTTACAGTTCATGTAAGGAAATCAGTTAATTAAAATAAATAAATTAGGCCTTAATCTATGGATTTTATGTGACCGGAAATACAGATATGCATCTGTTGGTCACATAACTTAAAGGTAGGGGCATGGATAAGAGAACCAGTCAGTATCTGGTGTGACCACCATTTGCCTCATGCAGTGCAACACATCTCCTTCGCATAGAGTTGATCAGGCTCTTGATTGTGGAATGTTGTCCCACTCCTCTTCAATGGCTGTGTGAAGTTGCTGGATATTGATGGGAACTGTAACACGTCTATCCAAACCATCCCAAACATGCTCAATGGGTGACATGTAGGACATGGAAAATCTGGGACATTTTCAGCTTCCAGGAATTGTGTACGTATCCTTGCAACATGGGGCCGTGCATTATGTTGAAACATGAGGTGATGGCGGCGGATGAATGGCACAACACTGGGCCTCAGGATCTCGTCACGGTATCTCTGTGCATTGAAATTGCCATCGCTAAAATGCAATTGTGTTGTCTGTATCTTATGCCTGCCCATACCATAACCCCACCATGGGGCACTTTGTTCACAATGTTGATGTCAACAAACTGCTCACCCACACGACTCCATACACGTGGTCTGCGGTTGTGAGGGTGTTTGGACGTACTGACAAATTCTCTGAAAACAGGTGGCTTATGGTAGAGAAATTAACACAATTCTCTGGAAACAATTTTGGTAGACATTCCTGCAGTCTTCATGCCAATTGCATGCTCCCTCAACTTGAGACATCTGTGGCATTGTGTTGTGTGGCAAAACTGCACATTTTAGTGGCCTTTTATCAAAGTTCACCTTAGCACAAAGTTCACCTGTGTAATCAGCTTCTTGATATGCCACACCTATGAGGTGGATGGATTATCTTGGCAAATAAAAAATGTTCACCAACAGGGATGTAAACAAACTTGTGAACACAATTTGAGAAATAAGCTATAGAACATTTTTGGGATCTTTTATTTCAGCTCATGAAACACGTTTATATTTTTTGTTCAGTGTATTTCATGAGCGACATGGGTTGTGTGGGATGTGTCATGATGAAACAGGATTTAAGTCGGCTAGCCATTAACAGTCGTTAGTATTTTGAAATGTATAAAATGTGCATGGTTGACATAAACTACACTTTTAAGCAGATAATTGTAATGGAAATTAATCAAAATTCACCGAATAATTAGTAACTTGTCACTGGATGACTGGCTTTGTTATACTTTACTTACACATTTAACATGTATATTCCTCTTAAAAAAAATTAAATGACTTTTTTATTATTTAATTTAAAAAATGTAATGAATTCAAATATTTTTCTCATGTCTTCTGTTGTAGGAATTTACCCCCAGAGGCTATTACAATCATGTCTATATTAAATGTATTAGGGATGTACATAATCATACGCAATGAGCCTACTAAATAACATTTAATTATACTTTCTTGAATAATCCTATAGGCCAATTGCAAAATAAGTTTAATAGAAAATACAGAAAGGAAAGAAAACAGCAACAATTGTATGTATGCAAAAAAAACAAGTGAACTCCTACATTGTATGATTTTGAAAGTGTACCGTAGTTGCAACCTCATTCGTTAAATGACAAGTTCAGTGTTATTCAGTAATCAACCTTAGACGCTGTCTACAGTTATCTTCTTATTTTGCTGCTTTCAGGTGTTTATACATCCTGGTCCTTTCATCTTCTTCCTTATTTCTTTGGGATTCAATTAATATTTGTTTCTGCCTCTCGAGCTCTTGATTTTGTTCTTTGACCATCTGTTGTTCTGTTTCCATTCTCACTTTCTCGTCTTGGAGACTTTTGCATTTCTCTTCTGCCTTCTCTGCCCGTTGTCGTGATTCATGGTCCTCTACGTATGTAGTGGTATGTATTGTAGGTTGTTGACCCATTTTCTTTTCTTGAAGATTTTAAAGGTTTGACTTAACTGCAACAGGTTATTTGAGATGAGATAAAAAAGAAAACTAATACTATGTTTAAAAAAGAGAATATTACACTATATTCAATACACTTGTGAACATCAATTTCCTTTTTGACTAACAGGGCAGTTCATTTGGCATATTTTTATTGTTTTGAATAACAACAACAAAAAATCTGAATTTAGAGGTAATAAATAGCATGCATCAAATGAAACAAAAAAAGTTAAATATTCTGTAGGGAATAAATAACTCTATATAGCCTACCTTACTGTCCTCTTTTATAAGCTGTCTGGATGTGGGTCCCTGCTGTGTTAGTCAGTGGGTATGTGGTTAGAAAGACACCAAGAAGCCAGGGGAGCTGCCCAGTGATGTATATTACCGTTTTTGACAGAGCGCTCAGAGAAGATGATGACTGCACATGCACAGTATGTGTACAGAGGGAGGTTATGATACCTTGCCTCCTAAAAAAAAAAAAAAAGTCTGCATTTATATCACATAATAAAACCAACACTTTATTACATCAACCTTATTGCATAGTCAGCTATTTTTATTGAGACTTTCATTGCATTGCTGCTTTCAATGCCCATGGACTGGTAGGTGAAGTGATTATAAACTTTATGACATTGTCCTTACCACAGAGTAAGCACTTTTGATTGACATCTACTGTATGAACATGCAGAAATACAATATAATGTAAAACTTACTGTAAGGTATAATTATCTTTTTACATCAGCACATGTATCAATATGTTCTATTGTTTTGTTAAGCTACATGCTTGTGTGAATATTATGTCCTAAGAGACCGTGTATGTGACTAACTGCTGAGCTGTGGCTAATTAGGGGGTAAAACTGTTGAGGCATGCAGTTTCACAAACTAGAGTCACATGAGAAACCACTTGATACTGAAATACAATAACGGGCTCAGAGTGTACAGGAAGTGCGTCACGAGGCTGGGACCAGCCTGCACGCCAACGATAGATTGAGTAAGTTTAAACCATGCTCATCCTCCCTCTGACAGGCCAGCAGTGAGCGGGAACTATCTCTGTCAGAGTATTTAAAGAAGAACAAAGGATGTGACACTCAGTTCTCTGTGTGCCCTGCGTGGTGTCACAGTGAGCCCGTATATACGAACATCATATTTACCATTTATATTATCAATGCAATTATATGAGCAGAATTAAACGATTGATCTGAAACTAAAGTAAACGGTCTGATTTTTATCCTAATACCAGATTCGATTGACGCAACCTAACATTACCCATCAGGCCAGAAACTCTGCGATAACTATGTTCATGATTACACGCTGGTAGTGTAGGTCTAAATGAATATCATAGGTCACTACTTTGCTATTCCTTTCTCCAGGCACTGCATACAAAGCAATAAACAAAACAGCTGACTAGGCGGATGAAACAATAAAATGTAATATTTTCCCGCTTGATCACAAGAGGAACACATGATCACCTTGTAAAAACGGTAAATTTATTATACAATGGGTAAGGTCATTCAGTACGGTACTGTATTGCGTTTCCTTCTGGCTCTATTGGTTATATATATATATATATATATATATATAACCTCCTGTTGATGACTAATGTGATGACTTTGATTGAACAACATGTTTAATCATATACTTTCATATCATAGAACAATATACATCTTTCATTGTCTTTGAGATTATAAACCTGTGTATGTTTCGAACGAGAGAGCCAGTATTTGCAACCATTGTCTCTGCATGTGGAACTCTTGGGTTCTTGGTGCGTTTCTGACAACATTATCTACATCACTGGACCAAAACAGCTTCACATCCAACCAGTTTACGAGAGAAGACCGCAAGCAGTAACACAGTAGTTCTTTATTTCTACAGAAGAGGTAAACAACTTCTAAGATGATTTGATGAAAATATGTTTTCTTGATTTCATATGCCTAGAGATTGGTTGCAATTGAAAGAAATTATTACAACAACATTTTGTATAATTTCTTACATATTTGTATAATTAATAATATATATATATACAGTACCAGTCGCTCTGGATAAGAGCGTCTGCTAAATGACGTAAATGTAAATGTAAATGTAAATGTACCAGTCAACATTTTGGACACACCTACTCATTCCAGGGTTTGTCTTTATTTTTTACACTTTTTCTACATTGTAGAATAATAGTGAAGACATCAAAACAATGAAATAACACATACGGAATCATGTTGTAACCAAAAAAATGTCAAAAATATATTTTAGATTCTTCAATGTAGCCACCCGTTGACAGCTTTTCACATATTTCTGAATGAAAATTTTAAATAAATAAAAAATTAGGAGCTTTTCAGTAGCCACATGAAGAGCCGCAGGTGTTTCGATCCCTGATTTTCAAATTTCTCATCAAATCACAATTTTCACCAAAATATTTCATATTTAAAATTCCTTTAAAAAAAAATTCAGGCCAACATATTTCCATATTGTCTCAAGCTATGTATCTTGACATTTGAGAACATGTGCTGTACTTGTAAATGTGACAGTCAAGAAAGCTCACAGGAGTTGAACTTTTCTGTACTGTCGGGTTTAGCAATTTGTATGAAATCAATGACAATGTAGGCTACACCTACAAATATTTTTGCAATTAAAAAAAAGTAAAATAATATGTGCCCAACTCTATCGAGAAAAACATAGTAATCTGTTTTGTTTTCTGCAGCAGCAATATTATTCAGCAGCAATAGATTAATAAATTCACACATCAATAATCTAGGATCAACATCGGAGTGCTCCACATAAATGTAACGGGATCTTTAGTATAGAATCACCATAGCATCACCATAGGTTGAGGAGGCATGGCCAAGTCAAATCCTCCTCCTTCCTCTTTCCCACCACTGTAGTAACCCCTGTTCTGATTTATTTTTCAGAAAATGGCATTAAATAACAAATCCAGAAGAGCAGAAAGTAACCGATTCCTTAAACAATCAAAGCCGTTGGAGACAGGCAACCCTTCAATCCATAGACTTAATCTGCAAAGGAAATATGGAGAAAATGAGAGCTTTGACCAGTTCACATTTGGGAAGAAAGCGGATCAAGTGAATAACAAGGTGATATTGCTTCTGGGGGCCACAGGTGAAGGAAAAACAACTCTGGTCAATGTCATGATCAACTACATTCTTGGGGTAAAGTGGGAAGACCGTTACCGCTTTAAGCTCATCCATGAGGTGACCAACAAGTCACAGGCTGAGAGTCAGACTTCAGTCGTTACGTCATACGAGCTCTACAACCAGCCAGGCTTTCAGATTCCTTATTCTCTGACCATCATTGACACACCAGGGTTCGGAGACACCAGAGGAATGGCTCATGATAAACTGATCACAGGCCAGCTAAAGGATTTCTTGTGTAACCCTTTAGGCATCGATCACATTGATGCAGTTGGCTTTATAGTGAATTCATCCCACCCACGTCTTACTCCCCACCAGAAATACATTTTTGACTCCATCCTGTCCATCTTTGGAAAAGACATTGCTGAAAACATCTTGATGCTTGTGACATTTGTTGATGGCAAAGCCATACCTGTGCTGGAGGCCATCAAAGCTGCAGATTTGCCCTGTCGGAAAAACAATGAGGGACTACCAATCCATTTCAAATTCAATAATTCATCTCTGTACACTCAGAAAACGGATGAATCTGATGTTCTTGATGGGGTACAGCAAATTTTCTGGGAGTCAGGTATTAAGCACATGAAGGAATTTTTCCAAGCCCTGGAAAACATTGAGAGCAAAGATCTGACCCTGACCAAGAAAGTGCTGGAAGAACGTGAGAGTCTGGAGAAGCACCTGAAAAACCTGATCCCTCAAATCACAGTTCTTCTGTCAAAGCGTGATGAGAATCAACACCTCAAACAGTGTCTGGAGAAGGAGGGAAAAAACATGGAAGACAACAAAGACTTTGAGACAGAGGTAGAGGTTCAAGTAGAGAAGAGAACCAAATTAAAATGCTTTGTTACAAACTGTAACACATGCATGTCCACATGCCACACCAGCTGCTTTCTCCCTAATGAGGATGATGTCAAAACGTGCGCAGTGATGGATGATGATGGCAACTGTGTCATGTGTCCGGGAAACTGCTCTTACCTTGCCCACGATAGGGAAAGGGCCTTATGGACATATGAAACAAAGACAGAGAAAAGGACCGTGCAAGAAATGAAGGACAACTTCATGAAGGCACAGGGCAAGTTCTTGGACAACAAGCAGATACTGGAAAAACTAGATGATGAATTACGAAAGAAACAGGAAAAGCTGAATCATTTGGCAAACCTGTGCTCCAACTGTCTCAGCAGGCTTAGCGAGATTGCGCTGAAGTCAAGTTCTCTCTCCACTATAGAGTACATTAGCATGCTTATTAAAACAGAGGAGGATGAACACAAGCCGGGCTTTGACAATCGGATCATAGGGTTGAAAAAAATGAAACAGGAGTTTGAGATTCTGGACAAGATTGCAAGAGGGGAGAATCTAATCTAGTGACATAAGAACAGGGGTAAATTTTTCAGGATGCAACATTTTGGTAACGTTTAGATAGAAATGTGCTATGTAGAACAAACATCCTCTCCGACATGTAGAATAAGGAATCAGGTCGGCTCTATTCGTGGCATTTCCATCTGCAACGGCTACTTCACTTTATGGCATAAAGTGTGAAAGATCAACAAACCTCTGTTTATTATGGAAATCTAAAATTCCCAGCAGCTCATTGATAAAAAGAAACTGAAGATATTTCTCTGTTATTTGTTATGACAAATTACATGAACAAATTATGTATGACTTTAATCATGTTTGGAAAAAATATTGTAATGCCTTGAGCACTACAGATAAACTATATATACAAAAGTATGTGTACACCCCTTCAAATTAGTGGATTCGGCCATTTCAGTCACACCCGTTGCTGACAGGTGTATAAAATCGAGCACACAGCCATGCAATCTCCATAGACAAACATTGGCAGTAGAATGGCCTTACTGAAGAGCTCCGTGACTTTCAACGTGGCACCGTCATAGGATGCCACTTTTCCAACAAGTCACTCCATTAAATGTCTGCCCTACTAGAGCTGGCCTGGTCAACTGTAAATTATGTTATTGTGAAGTGGAAACGTCTAGGAGCAACAACGGCTCAGCCGCAAAGTGGGAGGACACAAAAGCTCACAGAACGGGGCCGCCGATTGCTGAAGCGCATAACGTGAAAAAATGGTCTGTCCTTGGTTGAAACACTCACTACCGAGTTCCAAACTGCCTCTGGAAGCAACATCAGCACAATAACTGTTCGTCGGGAGATTCATGAAATGGGTTTACATGGCCGAGCAGCCGCACACAAGCCTAAGATCACCATGCGCAATGCCAAGCGTCGGCTGGCGTGGTGTAAATCTCCCCACCATTGAACTCTGGAGCATTGGAAACACGTTCTCTGGAGTGATGAATCACGCTTCACCATCTGGCAGTCCTACGGACGAATCCGTGTTTGGCGGATGCCAGGAAAACGCTACCTGCCTGAATGCATAGTGCCAACTGTAAAATTTGGTGGAGGAGGAATAATGGTCTGCGGCTGTTTTTCATGGTTCAGGCTAGTTCCAGTGAAGGGAAATCTTAACCCTACAGCATACTTTGTGGCAACAGTTTGGAGAAGGCCCTTTCCTGTTTCAGCATGACAATGCCCCGTACACAAAGCAAGGTCCATAAGGAAATAAGATTGGTGTGGAAGGACTTGACTGGCCTGCACAGAGCCCTGACCACAACCCCATCGAACACCTTTGGGATAAATTAGAACACTGACTGTGAGCCAGGCCTCATCGCCCAACATCAGTGCCCGACCTCACTAATGCTCTTGTGACTGAATGGAAGCAAGTCCCCGCAGCAATGTTCCAATATCTACTGGAAAGCCTTCCCAGAAGAGTGGAGGCTGTTATAGCAGCAAAGGGTGGACCAACTCCATATTAATGCCCATGATTTTGGAATGAGATGTTCGGCAAGCAGGTGTCCACATACTTTTGGTCATGTAGTGTGTATATATAGAACCACAAGCATCAGGTACACTGTTTAGAATGGTGTTCTCTCACGAATTGCATTTAAACAAATGTTTTTGAAAATGCGTTTTTTTAATTTGGCAGCTTCATTACAGGAGTTGCATGTTTGGTTAAGATGTATAACCATAATCTACGTACATTTGGCCATGCAGTGTAGTTTATCTAAGAAGGCTTGGATTACGTGCACTCCCCTACATATTTATTTGGACAGTGAAGCTAATACTTTTAATTTGGCTCTTTACGCCAGCATTTTGAGATAACATGTTATATGAGGCGACAGTTCAGAATGTCACCTTTTATTTGAGGGTATTTTCATACATTTCTGTTTCATCGTTTCGAAATGAAAGCACTTTACGTATCTTGTCCCGCCATTTGAAGGTGTAATAAGTATTTGGACAAATTCACTTATATTGTATTACATTTTGTCAAAAGTTAAAAATTTGGTCCCATATTTCTAGCACGTAATGAATACATCAAGCTTGTGACTCTACAAACTGGATGCATTTGCAGTTTGTTTTTGTTGTGTTTCGGATTATCTTGTGCCCTATAGAAATGAATGGTAAATAATGTATTGTGTCATTTTGGAGTCACTTTTTTATTGCAAATAAGAATATAATATATTTCTGAACACTTCTACATTAATGTGCACGCTACCATGATTGAGAAAGTTATAGATGCATAAATATCATGCAAAACATTTATTCTCAAATCCAAAATGCTGCGTATAGACCCAAATTATACGTTTTAGCTTCACTGTCCAAATAAATATGTAAGGGGCGAGTACATGTTCAGTCGTTTGTGTAACACCTGACTACCATAACGTGTAGTACCACCGGTTCACCATGAGGTGGCAGAATACATTTGATTGACGTAAGCGCGACAGATTTCATAATGTACAAAATCTAAGTGATCTATGTTGGTATGTAATTTAATAATGGATGTACTCTCCCTTGTTAGAAGAAAGTGTAAAAAAATAAATATTGGTAGCTTAATAAACATAAACACAATGAACAAGTGTCAACATTGAGAATGAGAAGAGAACAGAGAGGGATATATATATATGTATGTGTGTATATATATGTGTGTATATATATATATATGTGTGCATATATATGTATATATTTACATTTACATTTAAGTCATTTAGCAGACGCTCTTATCCAGAGCGACTTACAAATTGGTGCATTCACCTTATGATATCCAGTGGAACAACCACTTTACAATAGTACATCTAAATATTTTAGGGGGGGGGGTTAGAAGGATTACTTTATCCTATCCCAGGTATATGTGTATATATATATGTATGTATATATATGTGTATATGTGTATATATATATATATGTGTGTGTGTGTGTGTGTGTGTGTGTGTGTGTGTGTGTGTGTGTGTGTGTGTGTGTGTGTGTGTGTGTGTGTGTGTGTGTGTGTGTGTGTGTGTGTGTGTGTATATATATAGATATATATATATATATATATATGTGTGTGTGTATGTGTATATATATATATGTATATATATATATATATATATGTGTGTATGTATGTATGTGTGTATATATATGTATGTGTGTATGTATATATATATATATATGTATGTATATATATGTGTATATGTGTATATGTGTATGTGTGTATGTGTGTATGTGTGTGTGTGTGTGTGTGTGTGTGTGTGTGTGTGTGTGTGTGTGTGTGTGTGTGTGTGTGTGTGTGTGTAAGGATAATAATTTTGAAATAGTCAACTGAGTGGGACTCCCTACGGCAGGGATCATCAACTAGATTCAACCGGTTGGCCGATTTGTTCTTGAGCGGATGGTCGGGGGGGGGGGGGGGCCTGGAACATGATTACAAATAATTTGTAGACTGCAAATGAAACGTAAGAAGCCCGAACAGATACTGTATAATGTTTGCATAAAACATAACCATTTCAAACCTTTCTCACGTGTCTGTCTGTTACGTGTGGAATTTCTTCCATTAAAATCACGTGGAGCTGATTTCCTGGTGTTTATACAGTCTTTTATGTCCTACAATAAAAAAAATATATATTACTCAGAAAACCACTACCGGGCTGCCAGTTGGGAAACCCTGTCTTACGGGTTAAAGAAGAATCACAGATCGCCATCCAGGTAATCAGGAGGCATCTTGTTTTGACTGTGCAACAGAAGGCTTTATTGGTATGCTGATACAGGATTAGTGAAGGCCCAGTGCACTACTTTTGGGACAAAAAAATTCCCCCCCAAAATCATTTTTTTATTGATGAAATAACATGTGTGCACTGTGGAAGCCCGTTGGAGGTTTGACAACCAGAATGATATGTGACCACTATGGTTACAGCAACACCGTTCTGCCGAGGACACCCAAACCAGAGTGGCCACCGCAAAACCCAAGGGCCTGACCTACTGTAGAAGTTGCTGTAGCCCTGTTTGGGATACTTAGCCTAAATTGGCTATTGGTTGAAACGCAGGGCCCATTCTAGCTTGGTATGTCGGGGCGTGTGAATGAGGCCAAGTAGGAGGTAATAATGAATTTAGGTTCTAGTTTATTGAGATGCATGAACACACCACACCAACATATACTGACTATAACAATATCATAGTAGGAATATAACGTTACTGTCATGAATACACCACACCAAAATAATGATTTTATGTCTGTTTTTCCTGCAATTCTACATAGTAATGATTTATGTTCACTACTTGGTCAATTGATTAGATGATTCAATCTATGCAAATACATTCTATGAATTGATAGTTCACCCCTCTGTTTTCATTTAATCTGTAATAGGGTATATTGTAACCATGTGTTATTCTGTAATAGGGTATATTGTAACCATGTGTTATTCTGTAATAGGGTACATTGTAACCATGTGTTCAAGCGAATCAAATCAAAGTTTATTTAGCGCTGGCCTTTTAGAACCATGAAGGACGCTCCAAACACTTAAAATAACGCTCATCAAGACCTGTTGCCTAATAGCCCTGCTCATCATTATTATTATTGTTAATATTATTGTTATCATTATTAATATTGCTATTATTATTATTATTATGAATATTATTACGATTATTATCATGAATATGATTATGATTATGATTATTAACATTATGAATATTATGAATATTATTATGAATATGATCATGGAGATTATTATGATTATTCTTATAAATATTACGAATATTATAATTATTATTAAGAATAGTATTATTATTAATAATATTATTCTTATTATGAATATTATTATTTTACGATTATTATTATGAATATTATTATGAATATTATTATTATTAATATTAATATTAACATTAACATTATTATGATTATTATTATGAATATTATTATTATTATTATGAATATTATTATTATTATTATTACTAATAGAAGATTATGACTTCTCACAATGGGGCTCGTTTAGTAAAGTTAGATCAAAGCTGAATCAAGATCACATAGCGATTAATTGGTATTTTCCATAACAGAACTGACTATAATAGGACAGTAGGCCTATAACGTTACTGTTACACCACAAATACCTCCTCATTTCTAATGACATTTTAGGAGGGTTAGCTAAAGACCAAAAGCAAAAAAAAGAAATTAGGCCTATCAAAACTCAAGAGTCCACTAGGCAGGATATATGCTTTGATTGAAACAAAATACAAGAAAGGCTAATAGTTTGTTAGCATCATCTGCTCCAATTCACTCAGGAAACAGTCATTCAAGGAGATCAAAATGCACAGGCTATTCGCATGAAACTGATTGAGATCAATCAAATGATTGACATGCAGATGCACTGTTGATGGCCTGATTTGAAATGAGGTATTCCTAATTTGGTATTTGAGGGTATTAAACATAGAACATATGAGACAATATGTCATAGGTCATAGCAGAGCTCTCCAATTGGAGGATACATTTTTATAACAGAGCTCTCCAACTCTGTTCCTGGAGAGCTACCATCCTGTAGGTTTATTCCAACTCTGTTCCTGGAGAGCTACCATCCTGTAGGTTTATTACAACTCTGTTCCTGGAGAGCTACCATCCTGTAGGTTTATTCCACTGGAGAGCTACCATCCTGTAGGTTTTTTCCAACTCTGTTCCTGGAGAGCTACCATCCTGTAGGTTTATTACAACTCTGTTCCTGGAGAGCTACCATCCTGTAGGTTTATTCCAACCCTAATCTTTTTCACCTTTATTTAACTAGGCATTTTCACCTTTATTTTAACTCTTATTTTCAATGACGGCCTAGGAATAGTGGGTTAACTGCCTTATTCAGGGGCAGAACGACAGATTTTTACCTTGTCAGCTCGGGGATTCAATCTTGCAACCTTTCGGTTACTAGTCCAACACTCTAACCACTAGGCTACCCTGCCGCACAAATCTAACGTACCTGATTGTAATAATTAGCTGGTTTATAAGATGAATTGGGTGAGTTACAACTGAGGTTGGAGTGAAACCCTACAGGACGGTAGTGCTCCAGGAACAGGGTTGGAGAGCCCTGTAGTGATAGGCTATTCAATACGGGCTACATCTGCCCGTACAAATTTTAATTGAGGAAATGATGACATCACCTAAAAAAATATCACTCCACCACTGCAAGTCAGATCTGTGGTAGGGCTGTAGCACCTGATGGTCACTCTTCCCCAGACAGCATGCGGTCTGTTATCAGTTATTTTAGTTAACTAACTAGGTGAGTACCATATAGCCTACCGGTATTAAGCTATTTTGTAAGAAAGCCTAGGCAGATTACATAGTGTACTGGGTTACAGAGCATGTATTTAATTAAAGGATTCTTGTTTGTCTTAAAGTCAGTACAGTTTCTCCACTCTGGACATCCTTTGGGACAGTAGGCGAGATGGGGATGACTGTGGGTGACTTGCAAGCTCTGCAAAATTACCGAAGCTCTATCAGAATACATTTAATGAGTACCTGTCTTCCAGACCTCGGTTGGGGAGAGTTTTCAGAAGGAGGCTCTGAAGAGGAGCATGATGAAACTGGTGAGTGGAGGAATGAATGGATTGATGGATGTAGGGCTGGGCAATATGGCCTAAAAATTATATCTAGATTTTTTGGGGGTGATTCACAATATACAGCTAAATTAACTTTGTTGTATAATCAAAGGTCAAATGCATTTAAAAGAGTCAGCAATAAACGAATGAATTCAGATCAAGTGAAATTAGTCAAATAAAAGAATCACTAATAATTTAATTATTTATCAAAATTGTTTAACCTGCCTTTTTTTGTTGCAATAATAACTGATCTGGCTTTCGTCTGTCTATGAAAATGCCCTTCTTTTAAAAAAAAAACAGAAACATGAATAATGCACATTTACTAATAAGTCTTGTAGCAGGCATTACAGAACATTAACACAGGTCTCATATACAATCTCTCAAGCACAAGCACACATCCTAGTGAGTAGCCAGCTAATCTTTATATTTCAAGTTCAGCCAACTTGGGTATATTTTCTAGCTAACAAGGTACAGTTGAACAGTTGTTAGGAACACACCATCATGTCCGTCTCCAACTGTTTGTTAGCCTGTTCACTTTGATCAGATGTTGAAATCAAGTGGCCTACCTTATTTCTCAGAATAAGAACAAGTTGCCAATTCCTTAAATAACTACGTAGACAGCTAGTATACAGTGAGGGAAAAAAGTATTTGATCCCCTGCTGATTTTGTACGTTTGCCCACTGACAAAGAAATGATCAGTCTATAATTTTAATGGTAGGTTTATTTGAACAGTGAAAGACAATAACAAACAAAAAAATCCAGAAAAACGCACGTCAAAAAATTTATAAATTGATTTGCATTTTAATGAGGGAAATAAGTATTTGACCCCCTCTCAATCAGAAAGATTTCTGGCTCCCAGGTGTCTTTTATACAGGTAACGAGCATAGATTAATAGCACACTCTTAAAGGGAGTGCTCCTAATCTCAGTTTGTTACCTGTATAAAAGACACCTGTCCACAAAAGCAATCAATCAATCAGATTCCAAACTCTCCACCATGGCCAAGACCAAAGAGCTCTCCAAGGTTGTCAGGGACAAGATTGTAGACCTACACAAGGCTGGAATGGGCTACAAGACCATCGCCAAGCAGCTTGGTAAGAAGGTGACAACAGTTGGTGCGATTATTCGCAAATGGAAGAAACACAAAAGAACTGTCAATCTCCCTCGGCCTGGGGCTCCATGCAAGATCTCAACTCGTGGAGTTGCAATGATCATGAGAACAGTGAGGAATCAGCCCAGAACTACACGGGAGGATCCTGTCAATGATCTCAAGGCAGCTGGGACCATAGTCACCAAGAAAACAATTGGTAACACACTACGCCGTGAAGGACTGAAATCCTGCAGGGCCCGCAAGGTCCCCCTGCTCAAGAAAGCACATATACATGCCCGTCTGAAGTTTGTCAATGAACATCTGAATGATTCAGAGGACAACTGGGTGAAAGTGTTGTGGACAGATGAGACCAAAATGGAGCTCTTTGGCATCAACTCAACTCGCCGTGTTTGGAGGAGGAGTAATGCTGCCTATGACCCCAAGAACCCCATCCCCACCGTCAAACATGGAGGTGGAAACATTATGCTTTGGGGGTGTTTTTCTGCTAAGGGGACAGGACAACTTCACCGCATCAAAGGGACGATGGACGGGGCCATGTATCGTCAAATCTTGGGTGAGAACCTCCTTCCCTCAGCCAGGGCATTGAAAATGGGTCGTGGATGGGTATTGCAGCATGACAATGACCCAAAACACACGGCCAAGGCAACAAAGGAGTGGCTCAAGAAGAAGCACATTAAGGTCCTGGAGTGGCCTAGCCAGTCTCCAGACCTTAATCCCATAGAAAATCTGTGGAGGGAGCTGAAGGTTCGAGTTGCCAAATGTCAGCCTCGAAACCTCAATGACTTGGAGAAGATCTGCAAAGAGGAGTGGGACAAAATCCCTCCTGAGATGTGTGCAAACCTGGTGGCCAGCTACAAGAAACGTCTGACCTCTGTGATTGCCAACAAGGGTTTTGCCACCAAGTACTAAGTCATGTTTTGCAGAGGGGTCAAATACTTATTTCCCTCATTAAAATGCAAATCATTTTATAACATTTTGACATGCGTTTTTCTGGATTTTTTTGTTGTCATTCTGTCTCTCACTGTTCAAATAAACCTACCATTAAAATTATAGATTGATCATTTCTTTGTCAGTGGGCAAACGTACAAAATCAGCAGGGGATTAAATACTTTTTTCCCCTCACTGTAGGTCTTTGGCAAAAATTATGCTAGCGGTACCTCAATGATGCCTTCAACAAACTGCGCATGAATTTTCCAGAATCAATGTTCATTGATACTCCTGTTTTAGTAGTGTTTGCTCTGCGTGCAATTTGAGTAGTTGAGACATACAAAGGGTATCGTTAAAGGTTAACTTTTCTTATGTTACAGTAAAGTCATTTCTCAATGTGTTTCGGTGTCCATATGACCGATTCCTTTTGGACCAAATCCAAATAAGGAGTTATAACTGCTTGTTGTCAGAGAGGAAGAAGTGATCTCTCAACTTTGTTGGTGGCAGAAGGAGGGGCTTGGTGTGTGTGTGTAAACAGAGGAAGAGGTGAGGCGAGAGGCTTCACTCTTGCCAAAATCTATCAAAAATAAGCCCAATGCATTTCTATGGGCTTATTTTGGACCTGAGTTTGTTGCCTGCTTTCCCACCTTTCGGACAACGACTACCATTGTTAGGGTGGAGACATGAGCATCTTGTCATTATATACAGATCTCTGGTGTATATGGGAAGGTGTACAGAAGGAGTGAACGAGACGAGACCAACATAAGAACAAGCAGACAAACGCTGAGAAAAACAAAAAAAACTTGATTCTTGCGATACAGGCATTTGGAATATCTCGCAAAAACAAATTCTAATTAATCAAATTAATTTGATATATATCGCCCAGCTGTAGATGGATTGATGGGAAACCTCAAGGGGTAAAATACAAATTCACAGAGGGTGTTCTTTAATGGAAGCCTCTCCAACATAATCCAGTTAGAATCAGGAATTCCCCAAGGCAGCTGTCTAGGCCCATTGAAATAAGTAATCTTTACTAATGAATTGCCACTGGCTTTGAGTAATGCCAGTGTCTATGTATGCGGATGACTCAACACTATACATGTCAGCTACTACAGCGACTGAAATGACTGCAACACTTAACAAAGAGTTGCAGATAGTTTCAGAGTGGGTGGCAAGGAATAAGTTAGCCCTAAATATTTCTTTAACTACAGCATTGTATTTTGAACAAATCATTCACTAAACCCTAAACCTCAACTAAATCTTGTGATAAATAATGTGGAAATTGAGCAAGTTGATGTGACTAAACTGCTTGGAGTAACCCTGGATTGTAAACTGTCATGGTCAAAACATGTTGATACAACAGTAGCTAAGATGGGGAGAAGTCTGTCCATAATAAAGCGCTACTGTGCCTTCTTAACAGCACTATCAACAAGGCCCAAGTTTTGTCGCACCTGGACTACTGTTCAGTCGTGGGGTCAGGTGCTACAAAGAGGGACTTAGGAAAGGAAAACTGCAATTGGCTCAGAACAGGGCAGCACGGCTGGCCCTTGGATGTACACAGAGAGCTAATATTAATAATATGCATGTCAATCTCTCCTGGCTCAAAGTGGAGGAGAGATTGACTTCTTCACTACTTGTATTTGTGAGAGGTATTGACATGTTGAATGCACCAAGCTGTCTGTTTGATCTACTGGCGCACAGCTCGGTCACCCATGCATAGCCCACAAGACATGCCACAAGAGGTCTCTTCACAGTCCCCAAGTCCAGAACCGACTATGGGATGCGCACAGGTCTACATAGAGCCATGACTACATGGAACTCTATACCACATCAGGTAACTCATGCCAGCAGTAAAATTTGATTTAAAAAAACACATTAAAAACACCTTATGGAACAGCGGGGACTGTGAAGCAACACAAACATGGGCACAGACACACGCATACACACACACGATAACATACACACTGTACACACAGATTTTGTACTGTACAGTAGATATGTGGTAGTGGTGGAATAGGGGCCTGAGGGCACACAGTGTGTTGTGAAATCTGTGAATGTATTGTAATGTTTTTAAAATGGTATAAACTTTTGCTGGACCCCAGGAAGAGTAGCTGCCTTGGCAGCAGCTAATGAGGATCCATAATAAACCCCAGGAATAGTATAATGGGGATCCATAATAAATACAAATACAAAAGTGCCTCATGCCAATAATCAGGTTAAGATCAGGCACTCAAAATTGCAGAGGATTGGAGAATAGTCGTTCAGATGGAAATTTCACGTTTAAGTCAGCTCCGTTTATTTTAACGTGAAAATCTCTAATAAAACTTTAGCAGCAAAGGCCTGTAGTTAAATGTAGCCAACTCCAGCAGGTCTAGAGAGAATCAACAAAGATGGTTGAAGTTGATAGCGACAGTACGCCGCCTCTAGATGGCGAAATTGTACAGTTCAGGCCAAGCTGAAAATTCTGATATGCTCACAATGAGATGAGGACAGCACTGAGAGGCTAGTAATTGAATTACCTTGAAACCATAACAATTTCATTGGTTGATGGCTCTCTTCCCACCATGCCAGTTCTCTTTAATGATACCATACCACTAATACCCAGGCTTTCTTCCTCTCACTCTCTCTGAGGGTCATTATCTCTGGTGAGATCGGTTCCTTCCTGATTCTTCTGTTGTCTCTCCTGAGTGACTCTAAACCTCAAAAACCATTATAAATGCTGTAATCCCAATCTAATCTCTCCTACTCTCTGCTGCCACTGTTGCTAATCCCCTTGCAGTGATGGACAGACTGCCAGTCAAGATGAATGGATGGATGATAGATGGATAGCTAGAGCAGGGGTATATTAATTAGCACACACCGTAGCAAAACATTTTGCAACAGAAAATAAAAACAAGTGTTTCTTACTGGATAGATTCCCTCCCCGTTTCGTTCCATGTGCTTCAGTTTGGTTCCTAGTGATGAATAAACCCCATAGCGCTCTCTGAACTGAAGTGGGTGGGGCCAGTGCTACTGAAACATTTAATACTTTTAAAATAATGTAACCTTTATTTAACTGGGCTGTGTGTGTGTGTGTGTGTGTGTGTGTGTGTGTGTGTGTGTGTGTGTGTGTGTGTGTGTGTGTGTGTGTGTGTGTGTGTGTGTGTGTGTGTGTGTGTGTGTGTGTGTGTGTGTGTGTGTGTGAACTCTGAATGATGTGGTAATCTGCCTGCCCTACCAGGGTCATGTAGAATTTGATTGAAATAACCTCTTCAAATGTTACCCATACTTTAAAAATGAGGGGTTCAACAAGGGTTCTTCTAAGATCCTCAAAGTTCTTAGAAGAACCTTAGGATTCTTGGAACTGAAAATTGCCCCCAAAAGGTTCTTCCAAGAACCCCATAGAAGGTGGGGTTCATCGAGGAACCTCCTAGTTGATGGGGGTTCTTGCAGGAACCTAACTGCCCAACTGAAACATTTAGATTTGAAAGGACAGCAGGAGCAGGAACTTAACTAGAACATTTTAAATATCTCCCATGTCAAATGGAGAAGGTATGTGTATGAAAAACATGATCAAAACTATTTTTTTTTTCATTCAGATTTACGACAAAAACCAAGGTATGAATACTGTCGTGTGCATGTTTTGTTAATCATCTGTATAATAAAAAATGAATTCACAGACTTCACCCTCTCTACACCTCTGATGAATATAACCTGTTCGATCACCATGCACTGCAAAATCATTCTGGCTATGGATACGGAGTTAACATCAACACATTAACATCAACACACCAGAGGATGTATCCATTAGACCTGGGGCTCTGCTAGGAGTTCACCTCATAATTGGATTGTTTTATTCTGCTTTGCCTCTAAAATCCTAATAAACACTGACAACTAAAATATTGTGTTATTGTTGTTATTGTTATGAGTATTATTATGAATAATGATAATAATAGTGGGTAATAATAGTAACAAAAAAAAATTACACCAAAAGGTTCTTCGAGGAGCCATTAAAAAAGGGTTCTTCAAAGAATTTATAGGAGTTTTTCCGACATTTTCAATTTGAAGAACCCCTAAATGATACTCCATGAACCTTTTATTTTTTAGAGTTAATCTACTGTCATGGTGAGAGGTGAAAGTGACTGTATAGCTTGCCTGGAGTAGGCTATGGGGCCCATAACTACAGTCCAGAGGTCAAACAAACTATTTCACCACAATACAACACCCCACACAATTCATTTCACCACATTTCCATCGTAATAATACAGAAAACTCTCTATTACAGTGTGTGACTGAATTATCAGCAGAAAACAGGTCACAGCAGATAGACTTGTTTATTATTCTTTGAGAGTGTGGGAATTCACTTCATAGCCTAAACCAGGGAGCATCCAACTAGATTCAGCTGCGGGACAATGTGTTTCTTGAGCAGAGCCTGGAACATAATGACATACTGACTTTCTAGACTGCAAATTGACAGCAAGAAGATGCAAACATATATAATATTTGACTAAAACATAATAAATTCAAACCATGCTTACATTTATATATGATCAAGTGTCTCTATTATGCGTGGGAATACTTGGGAACAAGATTTACTAAATTAAAATCACTTGCTCAGAAAACTTGTGGGGCCACTTGTTAAACTTTGTCCTGCACTGTCTATTTCCAGCACCTAACAGGTTACATCAGAGTCGATAGATGGAGCTTAATGCACATGCGCTGACCATCCGTCCAGAGAAAACAGCCGGGGAGTAGCTGGCTGTCTGTAAACGAGCGAATAACCCGGGTATAGCGGATTTCTCCCGAAACAATTATGACCGTCTCGCCGTTGTCGCTTTCTCTCAGGTATCTGTTTCCCGGTCGCTGAATGGCGCTGGTAACCGTGCAGCGCTCACCGACCACCAGCACCAGCACCAGCACCAGCCCCTGTGTTTCGGTAAGCCATCGTTGTTTCGATCCCCCAATCACCGAATCCCTAGCTGGAAACTTTGGGTTGATTTCCTCTGTTTTTGCCGACTGTCCATAAGTGTCTAGCCTTTGTATTTGTGCGCATGCGTAAAAACTATATTATTTTTGGAATACAGGAGAATCTATGGAGCGCAAAATGTATACATTGTAGCTGTCACTGTTGCGACTAAGTTACCAAGTACAGACAATGAAACGTGTGTTTATTCTAGAGTGTTACATTGTATCAAAGTATAGTTTCAGGAGGAGAAAATATAGGCTACATGTTGTCAGGTGTGTTTCCTATGTGTAGGCTAGTTTAGTCTGTAGTCTACACGCCGGACTAAACATCAGCCAGTGACTGTAGTCTACTGTAAAATAGGCATATTTTCTCTAAAATCACTGGCCTCCCCAAGTCATCTAATATGCCGATTCATACTAGCTAACTACTTCAACTCCTCTGTGGGGTACGGTTTTGGAATCATAAGTAACGTATCATAAGTAACATATCAGCGATAAATACTACTACTACTAATAAAGGTGAAATTACTTTGCACCTTTTATAATGCTTGGTTCCCACACGGTCATATTTCCATGTTACAGCGCTTGTTTAAGGAAAATAGTAGAAAGACTGAGTTATACCAATGCGAATTAACGTTCGCTAACAGCATCTCTGTACACCCTGTGTGTAAACGGAAGACGGACACCACAAACTTGTCACTGGAAAATACTGTTTGCTGCAACTGTGTTTAAAAAAAATGTAGGCTACAGTAAGTGTATATTTAGCATTTGGGAAATTATTTTTGATGTGCTATGAATGAGAATCGATTCATGTATAGATTGTTTTGGCTGCCAGAGTCAATTCACCTCTAGGCTCTGTCTAAACAGAACATGTAAACATACATTTACATTTTAGTCATTTAGCAGACGCTCTGATCCAGAGCGACTTACAGTAGTGAATGCATACATTTCATACATTTTTTTTTTCGTACTGGAAACATAGCCGCGGGACATAGGGGTGCTGAGGGTGCTTAAAAATCAGAATAAAATAATATTTTTAAAAAAGTTTGGTTTTCTCACAGAATTATTGTACTGTGCCTTTTAATAGTCCAGTGCACCTTTAATGGTCTTGTATTGGTGGATCGATTTAGCCGTCTGATTTAGCCCCCAAGGCATAGATACACTACATGACCAAAAGTATGTGGACACCTGCTCTTCAAACATCATGGGTATTAATATGGAGTTGGTGCCCCCTTTGTGCTATAACAGCCTCCACTGTTCTGGGAAGGCTTTCCACTAGATGTTGGAACATTTACATTAACATTTTAGTCATTTAGCAGACGCTCTTATCCAGAGCGACTTACAGTAGTGAATGCATACATTTCATACATTTTTTGTTTCCGTACTGGTCCCCCGTGGGAATCGAACCCGCAACCCTGGTGTTGCAAACACCATGCTCTACCAGCTGAGCCACACGGGACATTGCTGCGGGGACTTGCTTCCATTCAGCCACAAGAGCATTAGTGAGGTCGGGCACTGATGTTGGGCGATTAGGCCTGGCTTGCAATCGGCGTTCCAATTCATCCCAAAGGTGTTCGATGGGGTTGAGGTCAGGGCTCTGTGCAGACCAGTCAAGTTCTTCTACACTGATCTCGACAAACCATTTCTGTATGGACCTCACTTTGTGCATGGGGGCATTGTCATATTAAACAGGAAAGGGCCTTCCTCAAACTGTTGCCACAAAGTTGGAAGCATAGAATTGTCTAGAATCTAATTGTATGCTGTAGTGTTTAGATTTCCCTTCACTGGAACTAAGGGACCTAACCCGAACCATGAAAAACAGCCCTAGACCATTATTCCTCCTCCACCAAACTTTACAGTTGGCACTATGCATTGGAGCAAGTAGCTTTCACCCGGCATCCGCCAAACCCAGATTCGTCCGTCGAACTGCCAGATGGTGAAGCGTGAATCATCACTCCAGACAATGCATTTCCACAGCTCAAGAGTCCATTGGCGGCGTGCTTTACGCCACTCCAGCTGGCATTGTGCATGGTGATCTTAGGCTTGTGTGCGGCTGCTCAGCCATGGAAACTCATTTCATATAGCTCCCGACGAACAGTTCTTGTGCTGACGTTGCTTCCAGAGGCAGTTTCGAACTCGGTGTTGCAACCGAGGACAGGCGGTTTTTACACGCTTCAGCGCTTGGCGTTCCTGTTCTGTGAGCTTGTGTAGCCTACCACTTCGTGGCTGAGCCTTTGTTGCTCCTAGACATTTCCACTTCACAACAACAGCATTTACTGTTGACCGGGACAACTCTACCAGTGCAGAAATATGAAGAACTGACTTGTTGGAAAGGTGGCATCTTATGACGGTGCCACGTTGAAAGTCACTGAGCTCTTTAGTAAGGCCATTCTACTGCCAATATTTGTCTATGGACAGTACATTGCTGTGTACTCGATTTTATACACCTGTCAGCAACGGGTGTGGCTGAAATAGCCGAATCCACTCACTTGAAGGGGTGTCCACATACTTTTGTGTGTGTATATATAGTGTACATTTTTCAACCATTTTCCATCTCTAAAAAGTAGGCATAGGTAATGGCTTTGATTTCTGGATAAACTGAGGGGAAAAGGGGTCTTTAGAAAACATCGACCAGAAAAAGTCTTAAAAGGTATCAGAAATACATCAAAACACAATAATGTTGACGTAAAGACCGCTAAACTATCAAAATAAAGAAGATTGCACACTCCATGTATAAAACACCCAGCAGTTTAATGGGTATTTACCAACGTTTCGGCATCACTGTGCCTTCCTCAGGGTGCCGTAAAGACCCCTGCCAACTTATAACAACACTTTTATATTTCGTTTTGGAGAAATTGTTTACCTTCTGTAAGTTTAAGAAATACTTTTTGAATGTCTCTCCTCCATGAGGAGGGAGGATAATGAAACTTCACAGAAATAACAAGTAATGGTAGACCTACAGTAGTCATTGTACTGATTACAATTTTTGTTTAGGAATTATTAAGTCATTTAAAACTCGGAATTCTGTTACCAAATTGGTAAACAGAATTACCAAAAATCCGTAATGGAATTACTGCAACTGGTTGGCTTCAATGGGAAATCATAATAGTCAACTGCTACTGTCCTCTTTTCCACTGGCATACTGTTATGTTCAGCTCATAACTGTTTTCTATGTCTTTCTGTTAACTGGTGGTCAAACCCAAGAGTTTTAAAACAGTCTGAGTCTGGACAACCTCCTCTCTCTCTCTCTCTCTCTCTCTCTCTCTCTCTAATGTAACCTCTCCTAGCTCTTACTGACACCTACCCATGATCCCTGCTCTTTCCATTTACTGTAAACAGTATCCTCACCCACTGAGCACCGACTGACACCGGACCTCCATGGACGTTGAAAACGAGTTTAAATTTGACAGTCCACCCTGGCCTTGATGTTAACGTCCACAGATGGACCAGACTGAACCTATGATAGACGTATGTTTCACAAGTTTGGATAGTAAAATACAGTACTGTATAGTGAGTAGAGTACAGTAAACTACAGTACTGAGTACAGTACAGTACAGTACAATACACTACAGTACAGTGAGTAGAGCACAGTAGACTACAGTACAATATACTACAGTACAGTGAGTAGAGCACAGTAGACTACAGTACAATACAATACAGTAGTACAGTATAATACATCACAGTACACTATAGACAAGTCCAGTACAGTATATTGTACTGTACTGAATGCTACTGTACTGAACTCTACCTTACTCTGCTGTGCTGTATTGTACTGCACTGTACTCTACTGTGCTCTGTTGTGATGTCCAAACTTGTGAAACATGAGGAGAATGACATTCATATCCATAATTCTGCATGTTTGGGTAGTACAGATCAGGGACACACGATGTAATTCTGTTACCGTAATTCTCTTACCTGGTGTTTCAAACTCAAGGTTTAATGTCATAGCTGATATTTAAGAGTTTTTTTGGGGGGAAAAACGTGCGCGCATCATAACCTGAGGGAGATTTTATCGTAATTCTGTTTTCCAAAGTTTGCATCTGCACAGATCTTTTACTAAATGAGTTTTTGTACATTTGGGGGAAATTGTTAAAAGTAGTTATTGTGCACAGTGTTAAACATTGAAATCAATGTTTTTTTGTTTGGCATTTTAACGTGAAAAAAGCTGATGTAAATACAGTGTATTTCTGTCACCTTGGAATTGCCCAGAAAGGCACACATCACCAGAGGACATATACATTTTACATTTTAGCAGACGCTCTTATCCAGAGCGACTTACAGTAGTGAATACATACATTTCATGCATTTTTTTTTTTAATGTTTATTTTATTTATTTTTTGCACTGCGGGAATCGAACCCACGACCCTGGCGTTGCACACACCATGCTGGCGTTGCAAACACCATGCTCTACCAACTGAGCCACAGGGAAGGCAAACATTGGTACACAGTAAGGGTTTAAGATTTACACTTTTTTTGAAGTATTGACGCATATCAACTCAAAGGAGTTTGAAATTCATTAAAAAAATTATAGTCTGTGCTCAACTCCGTAGAGGAGTTGAGGTACTTGGCTGATTCATACAGGCCTAAAACACATTATCAGACCAGTTTATGCGAGAAGGGTGCAACTGCAGTCAGCAGTTCGGGGCATTCCTGCATGTGGGCATTCCTGCTCCTGCAGGAACTCCTCTTTATACTTCTATTGGTCCATTTGTAAGCTATGATTCCAGAAGATAGGTGGGAAGCAGGGCCGCTCCAGTACAGTAGATGGTGGTAATGCACCATAATGTTGGATGCCGACCACCGATAAACCCCACAGAAGAAGAAGAAGCGGGGATGACAATGCAGTAGCTAGCTATAGCTAGTACACAGAGTATCCTTCGCCCCCGTCTTTTGGGCACTGTTTTCCTGCAGTTCTGTTAACGACAGCGAGGGCAGGTGTTCGGCAGGCGGGAGCGAATGACGCTGTGTGCTAGCTTAGCCAGCTAGTCCTAAGCAGGACTCAAGTGCACAGCAGGAAGGAGGCGGGGCGACACGGTGTTGCTAGCACATTGTGTTGCCTCCCGCCTGCTATGTACAAATGAGAAGCAAAGGGATGCTCCTGATTACAAAGCAAGTAATATGACTTGTATGGCTTCATGCTCTCTTGAGAACCTTGTTGAGCCGGTCCAGGATGAAGTGTGCCTACCTGCGGCGACAGGTGTAGTGGAAACTTCCAACGTTTTCCCTGAGAGTCCTAACAGAGATGATTCTGGACCGGGAGGAGTGAGATTTTTGGAAAGTGTGGATTCCTGCTTTTTTGTCCGACCCGTACATTGTGTCCGGCTGGGTAAATGACAAACTGGGAATGGTTAGATCTGTGAGTTTCGAGAAGTGGACTTGTTTTGATTTTTTTTGTGTATCAGGAAGCTGGCGCAGAGAAAATCACAGAAGATAGATGAGGTAGTTGCAGCAGAGAAATATTTTGAGTGTGAGATTTTAGAGCAGAAGATCGACAGGGAGAGTTTTGAGAGAAGGGGTTTCATCCTCCCAGGCTGATGTAGGATTGTTTAGGGCCAAGTAATATTATTAATAATAATTTATTATATTTCTAATAATAAAAACAAAGTAAAAAAATAACTACATCACTGTGTGCTAGCAGTTATACATCTGTCAATCCAATTCCTAAAATGTTTTTCTCTTCAACCATTTGATACAGGATGCAGTTGTGAGTATTAAAACTGTCATCTGTGATAAAGCGAAGGGTGCTATAGTAGATGGCATCTAAAGGTTTAAAAGGAGTTGCTGCAGCATTCTGGTAAACGGTGTCACCATAGTCAAGAACTCGCAGGAAAGTTGACTGTACAATCTGCTTCCTGCTATTTAGGGAGAGGAAAGATCTATATAAAAAAAAAATAAGCCCAATTTAAATCTAGTCTGGAACCCAATCGATGGGAGAACCATCCAATGAATAAATAAATATGTAGTTCATCTGAAACATTTTTCTTTTGGCGAGAATTCGAGAACAACATATATATAGCAACAAGTTTTAAACCTACCAGGGCTTTCTGTAAGGCAAACAAAGTCACATTGCAGTTCTAACAGCCTTGTCAACAGTTGGGTCAATGGCATATACAGTGAAAATATTCAGACCCCTTGACTTTTTCCACATTTTGTTACGTTACAGCCATATTCTAAAATCGATTTAAATACTATTTTTTTCCTCATTAACCTATACACAATACCCCATTATGACATCACAATACCCCATAATGACAAAGCGAAAACCAGGATTTTAGCAAATGCATTACAAAAAAAAAAAAAAAAAAACTTATTTACATAAGTATTCAGACCCTTTGCTATGAGACTCCAAGTTGAGCTCAGGTGCATCCTGTTTCCGTTGATCATCCTTGAGATGTTTCTACAACTTGATTGGAGTCCACCTGTGGTAAATTCAATTGATTGGACATGATTTGGAAAGGCACACACCTGTCTATATAAGGTAACACAGTCGACAGTGCATGTCAGAGTAAAAGCCAAGCCATGAGGTCGATGGAATTGGCCATAGAGCTTCGAGACAGGATTGTGTCGAGGCACAGATCTGGGGAAGGGTACCAAAACATTTCTGCAGCATTGAAGTTCCTCAAGAACACAGTGGCCTCTATCATTCTTAAATGGAAGAAGTTTGGAACCACCAAGACTCTTCCTAGAGCTGGCCGCCCGGCCGAACTGAGCAATCGGGGGAGAAGGGCCTTGGTCAGGGAGGTGACCAAGAACCCAATGGTCATTGATAGGGCTCCAGAGATCCTCTGTGGAGATGGTTGTCCTTCTGGATGGTTTTCCCATCTCTGCAGCACTCCACCAATCAGGCCTTTATGGTAGAGTGGCCAGATGGAAGCCACTCCTCAGTAAAAGGAACATGACAGGTTGGAGTTTGCCAAAAGGCACCTAAAGGACTCTCACACCATGAGAAATGAGAGTCTCAGGTCTGATGAAACCAAGAGTGAACTCTTTGGCCTGAATGCCAAGCGTCACATCTGGAGGAAACCTCACACCATCCCAACGGTGAAGTATGGTGGTGGCAGCATCATGCTGTGGGGATGTTTTCCTCAGCAGGGACTGGGAGACTAGTCAGGATCAAGGGAAAGATGAACAGAGAAAAGTACAGAGATCCTTGATGAAAACCTGCTCCAGAGCGCTCAGGACCTTAGACTTCGGCAACGTTCACCTTCCAACAGGACAACGACCCTAAGCACACAGCCAAGACAACACTTTGGGAAAAGTCTCTGAATGTCCTTGAGGGGCCCAGCCAGAGCCCGGGCTTGAAACCGATCAAACATCTCTGAAGAGACCTGAAAATAGCTACGCAACAACACTCCCCATCCAACCTGACAGATCTTGAGAGGATCTGCAGAGAAGAATGGGAGAAACTTCCCAAATACAGGTGTGCCAAGTTTGTATCGTCATACCCAAGAAGACTCAAGGCTGTAATCGCTGCTTAAGGTGCTTCAACAAAGTACTGAGTAAAGGGTCTGACTTCTTATGTAAATGTGATATTTCAGTTTAGTTATAAAATAATTACAAATTAAAAAAAAAAAAGAAATCTAAAAACCTGTTTTTGCTTTGTCATTATGGGGTATTGTATGTAAATTGATGAGGGGGAAAAAAACTATAATCCATTTTAGAATAATGCTGTAATGCAACAAATTGTGGAAAAGGTCAAGGGGTCTGAATACTTTCTGAATGCACTGTATATCTTCCTCAACGAGGACTATCCGGAAGCTGTGAGCCAGAAGAGGAAAGAACTGCCAGAGCACCAGAGCACGTGGCGACATCGCTTACATCTGCTATGACAGGCTCATTGTTCACCCTCCCTCCCAGAAGCCTGGAAGGGATGAGAGAGCCAAGCCTTTGGGTTCATAGCTTCAACCCCACAGCACACACACACACACGCACACACACACACACACACACACACACACACGCACGCGCACGCACGCACGCACACACCAACTGACTACTGAATGTACATTTTTTTTCCTCTTGCTTTGTTTGCTCTTTTCAGTAGTATGTCTATCTCTGATAAGCTACCCAGGAAAGGGATGAAAATGGCCCATATTAATATATTTAGCCTTAGAAATAAGGTTCATGAAATCAATAACTTGCTAACGTCATATAAAATTCATATATTAGCCACTTAGATAATTCATTTGATGATACATCAGTAGCAATACAAGGATATAACATTTATAGAAGAGACAGAAATGCTTATGGGGGAGGTGTTGCTGTATATATTCAGAGCCATATCCCTGTAATGCTTAGAGAAGATCTTATGTCAAGTGTTATTGAAGTGTTGTGGTTGCAGGTTCACTTGGCACATCTAAAGCCTTTTCTTTTGGGGTGTTGCTATAGGTCACCAAGTGCTTTGCCGGTTACAGCCAGCTAACCTAGCTAATCGGAGCTAGCATGCTAATGCTAGCTCCAGGGTCCGGCAAAAAAATCCAGCCGAACACGGCATGTTAAAAGCAGCACCGACAACGTGGTCCCCGAAAACAAAACACTTAAGGTTTTAAAAGTGTAAAATGTAAAAAGTGTCTTTAGAAATATTAACTTAGAGTAACGTTTATTTTCGTTGCTGAGTTTATATACACTCACCCACTCATACACACCTCTACCCTCACCCACTCATACACACCGCTACCCTCACCCACTTATACACACCTCTACCCTCACCCACTCATACACAGCTCTACCCTCACCCACTCATACACACCTCTACCCTCACCCACTCATACACACCTCTACCCTCACCCACTCATACACACCTCTACCCTCACCCACTCATATACACCTCTACCCTCACCCACTCATACACACCTCTACACTCACCCACTCATACACACCTCTACCCTCACCCACTCATACACACCTCTACCCTCACCCACTCATACACACCTCTACCCTCACCCACTCATACACACCTCTACCCTCACCCACTCATACACACCTCTACCCTCACCCACTCATACACACCTCTACCCTCACCCACTCATACACACCTCTACCCTCACCCACTCATACACAGCTCTACCCTCACCCACTCATACACACCTCTACCCTCACCCACTCATACACACCTCTACCCTCACCCACTCATACACACCGCTACCCTCACCCACTCAACCTAATAACCACCACCATGGTTCTTGTTGTTGTCAGTCCTTATCCTTGAACTGTCTCGTGACCAGTTGAGCCAGTTTGGAGTCAACGACAGTGCTGAGTTAGAGGTCAGGGGGGAGAACGTTCCTCGCCAGAATGTGTGGATCTTGGACCCCCCCCCCCCCACACACACACTGTGTCCCATGACTCGATGTGTGTTTGTGACATCCTGACTGTGAGATGTCTTTAAAGATGCCCGCTGGGTGTTCTCTCTCTCTCTCTCTCTCTCTCTCTCTCTCTCTCTCTCTCTCTGGAAGCCTGTGGTGAACCTGGCCAGCTCCACTGCTGTGTTGCCATAACAACGAGGGCCTTTGAGAGCCACACACACACTGCTGCTGTAAGAGTCCATGGAGTCAAGGGAATCCAGCGATCAGTAGATCACTACAGCCTTTCTTCTCTCTGGTTGAGGGGGATTCACCTCATCTCTCTGGTTGAGGGGGATTCACCTCATCTCTCTGGTTGAGGGGGATTCACCTCATCTCTCTGGTGGTGGGGGATTCACCTCAGCTCTCTGGTGGTGGGGGATTCACCTCATCTCTCTGGCTGAGGGGGATTCACCTCATCTCTCTGGCTGAGGGTGGTGGGGGATTCATCTCATCTCTCTGGCTGAGGGTGTAGGGGGATTCACCTCATCTCTCTGGTGGTGGGGGATTCACCTCATCTCTCTGGTTGAGGGTGGTGGGGATTCACCTCATCTCTCTGGTTGAGGGTGGTGGGGGATTCACCTCATCTCTCTGGCTGAGGGGGATTCACCTCATCTCTCTGGCTGAGGGCAGTGGGGGATTCACCTCATCTCTCTGGCTGAGGGCAGTGGGGGATTCACCTCATCTCTCTGGCTGAGGGGGATTCACCTCATCTCTCTGGTTGAGGGTGGTGGGGGATTCACCTCATCTCTCTGGCTGAGGGTGGTGGGGGATTCACCTCATCTCTCTGGCTGAGGGTGGTGGGGGATTCACCTCATCTTTCTGGCGGTGGGGGATTCACCTCATCTCTCTGGTTGAGGGGGATTCACCTCATCTCTCTGGCTGAGGGTGGTGGGGGATTCACCTCATCTCTCTGGTTGAGGGTGGTGGGGGATTCACCTCATCTCTCTGGCTGAGGGTGGTGGGGGATTCACCTCATCTCTCTGGTTGAGGGGGATTCACCTCATCTCTCTGGTTGAGGGTGGTGGGGGATTCACCTCATCTCTCTGGTTGAGGGGGATTCACCTCATCTCTCTGGTTGAGGATGGTGGGGGATTCACCTCATCTCTCTGGCTGAGGGGGATTGACCTCATCTCTCTGGCTGAGGGGGATTGACCTCATCTCTCTGGTTGAGGGGGATTCACCTCATCTCTCTGGCTGAGGGCGGTGGGGGATTCACCTCATCTCTCTGGCTGAGGGTGGTGGGGGATTCACCTCATCTCTCTGGTGGTGGGGGATTCACCTCATCTCTCTGGTGGTGGGGGATTCACCTCATCTCTCTGGCTGAGGGGGATTGACCTCATCTCTCTGGCGGTGGGGGATTCACCTCATCTCTCTGGCTGAGGGTGGTGGGGGATTCACCTCATCTCTCTGGCTGAGGGGGATTCACCTCATCTCTCTGGCTGAGGGGGATTGACCTCATCTCTCTGGTTGAGGGCGGTGGGGGATTGACCTCATCTCTCTGGCTGAGGGGGATTCACCTCATCTCTCTGGTTGAGGGGGATTCACCTCATCTCTCTGGCTGAGGGGGATTCACCTCATCTCTCTGGCTGAGGGGGATTCACCTCATCTCTCTGGCTGAGGGGGATTGACCTCATCTCTCTGGTTGAGGGCGGTGGGGGATTCACCTCATCTCTCTGGTTGAGGGTGGTGGGGGATTCACCTCATCTCTCTGCTGCATGCTCTGTTTTCCTACCTGTCCTATCCTACAGATGCCTTACAACATACATACACACATTATGACTGACACACACACACACACACACACACACACACACACACACACACACACACACGCTGTAAAACAAACCCTCAGTGTTTTGCATGTATGTAAATGTCCCGAGCAGGGACAATCTATGCTGCTCCTCTCACTTCCTGTCCAGACAAACACAACAGCCTGGCCACTTCCTAGGTATCTGACCACACTGGCCAACACACACTGCATTTGAATTGGCTGTCTGCGAACACAATAGTAACCCTGACCCACAACTTCTCCCTACTCTTCATGAAGTTCTGTTTTGAAGGCTCTGGTCATAATTTCTTTCAGTCTGTCTAAACATGAATGGTTCTCTTTTTATTATGTGCTATTTTTTGTATGCCGCTAGATTTAACTTGTTTATAGCTGTGTTGGTACTATGGAGATCAGCTTAGATGTGTACCAGGTCAGTGACAGTCAGGAAGAACACGCAAATTGGACCCAGAGGATCTTATTGTCTTGTCAGAAACCCACTGAAGGAAGTAGTGGTGGGTCTGTCTCTGTGTGTTTTGGTTGTCATCTCTCTCAGACCACGCCTTTATAAACAGACTGAGGCCATTTTCCTAGAGAGAGAAATTAAATCCAGTCTGAACGGCTTGTCTCTCTATCTCTGCTCTAATAGGGGTAGTTAGGCTGCAGCCTGTCTGTGCTCTAATAGGGGTAGATAGGCTGCAGCCTGTCTCTGCTCTAATAGGGGTAGTAAGGGTGCAGTCTGTCTCTGCTCTAAAAGGGGTAGTTAGACTGCAGCCTGTCTCTCTGCTCTAATAGGGGTAGTTAGGCTGCAGCCTGTCTCTCTGCTCTAATAGGGGTAGTTAGGCTGTAGTCTGTCTCTCTGCTCTAATAGGGGTAGTTAGACTGCAGCCTGTCTCTCTGCTCTAATAGGGGTAGTTAGACTGCAGCCTGTCTCTCTGCTCTAATAGGGGTAGTTAGACTGCAGCCTGTCTCTGCTCTAAAAGGGGTAGTTAGGCTGCGGCCTGTCTCTCTGCTCTAATAGGGGTAGTTAGACTGCAGCCTGTCTCTGCTCTAAAAGGGGTAGTTAGGCTGCGGCCTGTCTCTCTGCTCTAATAGGGGTAGTTAGACTGCGGCCTGTCTCTCTGCTCTAATAGGGGTAGTTAGACTGCGGCCTGTCTCTCTGCTCTAATAGGGGTAGTTAGACTGCAGCCTGTCTCTCTGCTCTAATAGGGGTAGTTAGACTGCGGCCTGTCTCTCTGCTCTAATAGGGGTAGTTAGACTGCAGCCTGTCTCTCTGCTCTAATAGGGGTAGTTAGACTGCAGCCTGTCTCTCTGCTCTAATATGGGTAGTTAGGCTGCAGCCTGTCTCTCTGCTCTAATAGGGGTAGTTAGGCTGCAGTCTGTCTCTGCTCTAATAGGGGTAGTTAGACTGTAGCCTGTCTCTCTTCTCTAATAGGGGTAGTTAGACTGCGGCCTGTCTCTCTGTTCTAATAGGGGTAGTTAGACTGCAGCATGTCTCTCTGCTCTAATAGGGGTAGTTAGACTTCAGCCTGTCTCTCTGCTCTAATAGGGGTAGTTAGACTGCGGCCTGTCTCTCTGCTCTAATGGGGTAGTTAGACTGCAGCCTGTCTCTCTTCTCTAATAGGGGTAGTTAGGATGCGGCCTGTCTCTCTTCTCTAATAGGGGTAGTTAGACTGCAGCCTGTCTCTCTTCTCTAATAGGGGTAGTTAGGCTGCAGCCTGTCTCTGCTCTAATAGGGGTAGTTAGGCTGCAGCCTGTCTCTGCTCTAATAGGGGTAGTTAGGCTGCAGTCTCTCTGCTCTAAAAGGGGTAGTTAGACTGCAGTCTGTCTCTCTGCTCTAAAAGGGGTAGTTAGACTGCAGCCTGTCTCTCTGCTCTAATAGGGGTAGTTAGACTGCAGTCTGTCTCTCTGCTCTAATAGGGGTAGTTAGACTGCAGCCTGTCTCTCTGCTCTAATAGGGGTAGTTAGACTGCAGCCTGTCTCTCTGCTCTGATAGGGGTAGTTAGACTGCAGCCTGTCTCTCTGCTCTAATAGGGGTAGTTAGAGTGCAGCCTGTTGTAGTCATTCTCTGTTTAGTGTGTGTTTCAGGGTGTGAGAGAGTTGGTCATTCGCTAGACTAGCTGACCACACTTATACTATGTGTTGGCTTAACAGGCTGCGTGTTGGCTTAACAGGCTGCGTGTTGGCTTAACTGGCTGCGTGTTGGCTTAACTGGCTGCGTGTTGGGTTAACCGGCTGCGTGTTTCTCTCCTCAGGAGTCCGGCAGTGGGGAGGAGGACCGGCGCTCTCAGCCTAGGAGGTAAGACAGACACGCCCCCTGTGACATCATCACCTTTGTTTGTAACACTGCAAATGTCACTCTGACGGATTTCTCAGTCTGTGATTTTCTCACCTGTGCAATTGTGGCATCAGAGAAATGTCCTGTGTCGCAGTGACAACACGAACAGCACCTGTGACTAGGGTTTTCACAAAATCCCGTTTGGAGGATTCCCGGAATCAAGAGGTAATAAGCAGGAAATACGGAAACCTGTAACCAGGATTTCTGGAAATCCAGGGAATTTATTTAAAGTTTTGGTTATTTTGCAACCCGCATTGTGACATAAAGAACTCCATCGGCAGTGAGACGTCATAATGAACTCCTGTGTGAGAGTTCTGTCCAGTGCTATTGTGGCGTCACAATGCAGTGTTCTTCTTTTTGTTGCCGAGGGCAGTGAGTGTCTGAGCTGTGGAGTTGTTGTAGATCAGGTTTGTCCTGTCTCTGTCCACCACAGACTCCCAACTGAACAGCTCTCACATAACACTGCCTTCTACTCGAGCGCGTGTGTGTGTGTGTGTGTGTGTGTGTGTGTGTGTGTGTGTGTGTGTGTGTGTGTGTATCACGATACTTAGGTGCTGATACGATCTGTATTGAAGTTCTCATAATTCTATATGTATTGCGATTCGATTTTGCGATTTGATGTTCCAAACCTATTGCTCACTATATGTCTGCTGCAGAGAAACGAGAGAGAGCATGATCAATTATTTTTGATCAGTAATGGAAATAAAAGTGCTGAAAACATATTGGCTCATTATTTAAGAAGAAGATGGAGAACAAGCTATAGGATGAAAAGACGTGTTGGCGCAAGCACAGCCGACTAGCACTAGCTAATGCTACTTATAGTAGCAAGATTTTTTATTTTTTTTTACAAATCTATATTTGGAGTCAAATATCGATATAATATTGCGATATGTAACTTGATTTATTCCCCCCCCCCCCGCCACACACACACAACATTTGTGTGTTTATTTTAACACCTCACAAAGCAACTGTTTTGATGATGCAGAGGTTGTTGAGTCTGCTCTTCACAAATCCTCATTGTCAGCCCTAGCTATGGAAACATGTCCCTAGTATAACATAAGGTTGTATACAGGGCTGTGACAGTAATTGTCAGCCCTAGCTATGGAAACACCATGTCCCTAGTATAACATAAAGTTGAATACAGGGCTGTGACAGTAATTTTCAGCCCTAGCTATGGAAACAACATGTCCCTAGTATAACATAAGGTTGTATACAGGGCTGTGACAGTAATTTTCAGCGCTAGCTATGGAAACACCATGTCCCTAGTGTAACAAAGTTGTATACAGGGCTGTGACAGTAATTTTCAGCGCTAGCTATGGAAACACCATGTCCCTAGTATAACATAAGGTTGTATACAGGGCTGTGACAGTAATTGTCAGCCCTAGCTATGGAAACACCATGTCCCTAGTATAACATAAGGTTGTATACAGGGCTGTGACAGTCATTTTCAGCGCTAGCTATGGGAGTGTTTACTAATGATTATATGTAATTGTTTTGTTAACTTAGTCTTTCTATTAAACGTTCTGCATCTCCTCTTTCCAACTGTCCTTTTTATGCTCCAGCAGTTATCTGCGCACGGTGGAGAGCGCTATGGCACTAGAGTAAAGACATCGTTTGATGTGTGGACTTTTCTTTTTTACAAGGCAGATTTTCGTTGCTTGCTAGTAAATAAATAAATCGTTATTTTTAAAAAAAAAGGTGGGAATGTATCTGATTTTAATTATTCAACAGCAGTTGACAAGGTTGTTCTGGCTCTGGCCTGTTACTCAGGCCCAGAAGCTAGGATATGCATATAGTTGGTAGATTTGGATAGAAAGCACTCTAAAGTTTCCAAAACTGTTACAATTATGTCTGTGAGTATAGTAGAACTGATGTGGCAGGCGAAACCCCAAGGACAAACCATCACCCAAAAAAAGAATTCAGCCTACCACTATTTTCAATGGATATCACTTTTATTATAAGGCCAAGTCCTCCCAGATTGCAGTTCATAGGGCTTCCACTAGATGTCAACAGTCTTTTCGAAAGAGTATCAGGCTGGTTTTTGGAAAAATGAGCCAGAAATTGTAGTTTTTCTAGGTGGCTCCCATTTTGGCTGTAGTGTTTCCAAGCGCGTGGAAGAGAGCGCGTTCTTTGGTATTTTTCTCCGGTAAAGACAATACCGATTCTCCGTCTTAAATTTTATCGTTTATTTATGTGTGAGGGTACCTAAGGTTTGATTATAAACGTTGTTTGACTTGTTTGGAAAAGTTTATTAGTAACGTTTGGGATTCATTTCGTATGCATTTTGATGAAGGGAAACTGGGTGGATTATTGACTGAAGCGCGCCAACTAAACTGAGTTTTTATGGATATAAAGGACATTATCGAACAAAAAGACCATTTGTGATGTAACTGGGACCTTTTGGAGTGCCAACAGAAGAAGATCATCAAAGGTAAGGCATTTTTTATATCGCTATTTCTGACTTTTGTGTCGCACCTGCCTGGTTGAAATATGTTTTTCATGTGTTTGTATGCGGGGCACTGTCCTCAGATAATCGCATGGTTTCCTTTTGCCGTAAAGCCTTTGAAATCTGACACAGCGGCTGGATTAATAAGAAGTTAAGGTTTATTTAGAATTATTACACTTGTGATTTTATGAAAGTTAAATATTTATAATACTGTAGTTTGAATTTCGCGCTCTGCGATTTCACCGGTCGCAAATGGGTCTTGGTCGCAAATGGGTCTTCCAAATGGACAATGACCCCAAGCATACTTCCAAAGTTATGGTTTAAGGACAACAAAGTCAAGGTATTAGAGTGGCCATCACAAAGCCCTGACCTCAATCCTATAGAAAATTTGTGGGCAGAACTGGTAAAGCGTGTGTGAGCAAGGAGGCCTACAAACCTGACTCAGTTACACCAGCTCTGTCAGGAGGAATGGGCCAAAATTCACGCAACTTATTGTGGGAAGCTTGTGGAAGGCTACCCAAAAACGTTTGACCCCAAGTTAAACAATTTAAAGGCAATGCTACCAAATACTAATTGAGTGTACGTAAACTTCTGACCCACTGGGAATGTGATGAAATAAATGAAAGCTGAAATAAATCATTCTCTCTACTATTATTCTTACATTTCACATTCTTAAAATAATGTGGTGATCCTAACTGACGTAAGAAAGATAATTTTTACTAGGATTAAATGTCAGGAATTGTGAAAAACTGAGTTTAAATGTATTTGGCTAAAGTGTATGTAAACTTCCAACTTCAACTGTATGTACAGTGCGGTTTCCCTCAGGGCAGTTGCCTTGGGCCATTGCTCTTCTCTATTTTTACTAATGATTTGCCACTTGACTTACAAGAAGCTAAAATGACTATGTATTCTGATGATTCCACACTCTACACATCAGCACCTACAGCCAGTGAGCTCACTGAGACTCTTAGCAAGGAGTTACTGTCAGTGTCAGAGGGTAATTAACAATACATGGGTCTTAAATACACTGCCTTCAGAAAGTATTCACACCCCTTGACTTTTTCCACAATTTTGTTGTTACAGCCTTAATTTAAATGAACATTTGTTGTCACTGGCCTACACACAATACCCCAAAATGTGAAAGCGGAATTATGTTTTTTGAGATTTTTAAAAATCAATAATTAGCTGAGATGTCTTGAGTCAAAAAGTGTTCAACTCCTTTTGATATGGTACATCTAAAGCCCAGGAGTAAAAATGGGCTTAACGAGTCACATAATAACTTACATGGGGACTCCCTCTGTGTAATAATAGTGTTTAACATGATTTTTGAATGACTTCCTCATCTCTGTACCCCAAACACACAATTATCTCTAAGGTCCCTCAGTCGATCAGTGCATTTCAACTACAGATTCAACCACAAAGACCAGGGAGGTTTTCCAATGCCTCCTATTGGTAGATGGGTAAAAAAAAAGCAGACATTGAATATCCCTTTGAGCATAGTGAAGTTATTAATTACACTTTAGATGGTGGATCAATACACCCAGTCACTACAAAGATACAGGTGTCCTTCCTAACTCAGTTGCTGGAGAGGAAGGAAACCGCTCAGGGATTTCACCATGAGGCCAATGAGTTTAATTGCTGTGATATGTGAACTGAGGATGGATCAAGAACATTGTAGTTACTCCACAATACTAACATATTTGACAGAGTGAAAAGAAGGAAGCCTGTAAGGAATAAAAATATTCCAAAACATGCATCCTCTTTGCAACATGGCATTAAAGTAATATTGCAAAGAATGAGGCAAAGCAATTCACTTTTTGTCCAGAAAACAAAGTGTTATGTTTGGGCAAATCCAATAAAACACATTGCTGGGTACCATTCTCCATATTTTCAAGCATAGTAGGGGCTGCATCATGTTATGGGTATGCTTGTAATTGTTAAGGACTGTGATGTTTTTCAGGATAAAAAAGAAACGTAAAGAAGCTAAGCACAGACAAAATCCTAGAGGAAAACCTGGTTCAGTCTGCTTTCCACCATACACTGAGATGAATTACATTTGACATTTTAGTCATTTAGCAGACGCTCTTATCTAGAGCGACTTACAGTAGTGAATGCATACATTTCATACATTTATTTATTTTTTGTACTGGCCCCCCGTGGGAATCTAACCCACAACCCTGGCGTTGCACACACCATGCTGGCGTTGCAAACACCATGCTCTACCAACTGAGCCTCAGGGAAGACTGGGAATTCACCTTTCAGCAGGACAATAACCTAAAACACAAGGCCAAATCTACACTGGAGTTGTTTACCAAGAAGACAGTGAATGTTCCTGAGTGGCCGAGTTACAGATTTGACGTAAATCTATGGCAAGAGCTGAAAATGGTGGTTCCTCACAAAGATCAACAACCAACTTCACAGAGCTTGAAGAATTTTGAAAAGAATCATGGGCAAATGTTTCACAATCCAGGTGTGGAATGTCCTTAGAGACACCCAGAAATATATATTCTTTAAATAGTTTCTAAAAACATGTTTTTACTTTGTCATTATGGGGTTGTGTATGTGTGAGAGAGAGGTGGGTGAGAGAAATAAAATCTATTTAATCCATTTGGAATTCAGGATGTAACACAACAAAATGTGGAATAAATCAAGCTGTGTGAATACTTTCTGAAGGCACTGTACAAGGTGTGACCATTGAACAAGTTGAACTAGGAGTGACATTGATCATGATCAAGTCATATTGACAAAGTTGTTCTGTGTTTTTGACATAAATCATTATATATTTAATAATTATTTATATATTATATAATTAGAAAGAATTGCCTTCATGTTTCCATGGTGGGATTTTGCTTGCAGGCTACTGTGAAGCAAGGTAAGCCTCATATGAAATAAAACATTTCAGGTTTCAAACAATGAAGTATGTTTTCAAAATACATACTGCCTCCAGCTCATATTGTAAAGTGGTGGGTGATGTGCTCTGATAACTTAAATGGCGAATGGGAGAAATAAAATATAGTATCTATTTTTAACTGTGCACCTAAACTATTTCTAACACCCGATTTGCGCATTTAGAATTTTTGGGCAATGAACAGGCTTATAAAAAATCACGTTTTACTCCAGCAGCAAGGGGCTGAGGAGCTGCAGAAGAAATCCCGCTCAAAATAGGCTCTGAATGCAGTGCGTGTGTGGTAGTTCTGTTGGTTAAATAAGATGCATGATGAGGTTTTTTTTTATTATTCCAAAAGCCGGCAAATGCCCGCTAACCAAAACCCTGTCCTCTCTCTCTCCCCCTCTCCCTTCCTCTCTCTCTCTCTTCCTCTCTCTCTCTTCCTCTCTCTCTCTCTCTCTTCCTCTCTCTTTCTCTCTCTTCTCTCTCTCTCTTTCTCTCTCTCTCTTTCTCTCTCTCTTTCTCTCTCTCTTTCTCTCTCTCTCCCCCTCTCCCCTCTCCTCTCTCTCTCTCTCTTCCTCTCCTCTCTCTTCCTCTCTCTCTCTCTTCCTCTCTCTCTTTCTCTCTCTCTTTCTCTCTCTCTCTTTCTCTCTCTTTCTCTCTTTCTCTCTTTCTCTCTTTCTCTCTCCAGTATCAGTGAGAGGTTCCTGACAGTAAAAGGCGCCGCCCTCTTCCTGCCCCGGGGAAATGGCTCCTCCCCTAGCTCTACCTCCCGCTTCTCTCACCTCCGCAGCAAACATGCAGGTAGAGTACAGAGTACAGGCATCATAGGGCATTATGGGAAACGGAGCACAGAAGCTTTATGTTCAATCAATGAAATGTATTTTATAAATCCCTTTTTTCCATTAGCAGTTATCACAAGGTGTTGTACAGAGGCCCGGGACGATACCAGTATCACTCCTTTGCTTTATGTAACATATTGTGTGACTCTTGATGACAACATAATGTTTGTTTTCAACATTAGGGCTGTTTTCCTGAAGAAGTTAAACCCTTGTTTCCTTGCCACGATACTGACGAGTGTCACGGTGCTGGCATCGTCCCGGTCCTATTGTATAGTTACTCGCCCTAGACCCCAAAGAGCAAGCACAGCAGAAGCTAAGGCAACTTGGCCAGGAGAAACTCACTAGTTCAGCTTTTAATGAGATAGAACTGGAGAATCTCCCTAGTTCAGCTTTTAATGAGTTAGAACTGGAGAATCTCCCTAGTTCAGCTTTTAATGAGTTAGAACTGGAGAATCTCCCTAGTTCATCTTTTAATGAGATAGAACTGGAGAATCTCCCTAGTTCAGCTTTTAATGAGATAGAACTGGAGAATCTCCCTAGTTCAGCTTTTAATGAGATAGAACTGGAGAATCTCCCAAGTTCAGCTTTTAATGAGAGAGGACTGCTGAAGGGGAGATGGGAACATGCCAGTGATGACACATTAGCGTGAGGAAATTAGCATTTACTATTGAGCAGATATGCTAATTATACTCTAAATGCCATAAGGATGCTAACAGGGGATCCTTATTGTTATGAGTACACACAGCAATGTTAACTATTGTGTGTGTGTGTGTGTGTGTGTGTGTGTGTGTGTGTGTGTGTGTGTGTGTGTGTGTGTGTGTGTGTGTGTGTGTGTGTGTCCAGGTGACATCCAGCAGCACCTGCAGACCATGTTCACTCTCCTCCGACCAGAGGACAACATTAAACTGGTCAGTGCACGCACATGCACACAAACACACACAATCAATAGAAATACCTTGTTCTCTTCAATAGTCAATATCTGGTCTTCATCCCTCCCCCTCTCCCCCTCTCCCTCTCTAACTCCTTTCTCCTCCCTCCCTCTCTCTCTCTCCCTCCCTCCCTCCCTCTACCTCTCTCTGTCTCTCTCTGTCTCTCTCTCTCTCTCTCTCTCTCTCTCTCTCTCTCTCTACCTTTCCCCTCCCTCCCTCCCTCCCTCTCCTTTCCCTCTCCTTTCCCTCCCTCTACCTCCCTCTCCCTTTACCTCTCTCTCTCCTCTCTCTCCCTCTTCTCTCTCCCTCTTCTCTCTCTCTCTACCTCTCTTTACCTCTCTCCCTCTACCTCTCTCCCTCCTCTCTCTCCCTCCTCTCTCTACCTCCCTCCCTCTCTCCCTCCTCTCTCTCTCCTCCCTCTAGGCAGTCCGGTTGGAGAGTACCTCGTACCAGGGGACTCGCTATATGGTGGTGATCTCCACTAATGGCCGTCAGGACACAGAGGAGAGCCTGGTGCTGGGCATGGACTGTAGCCCTGCAGACAGGTGTGTGTGTTTAGATGGTGCTGGGCATGGACTGTAGCCCTGCAGACAGGTGTTTGTTTAGATGGTGGTGTTTAGATGTTGTGTAGTAACACATACTTATTGTGTGTGTGTGTGTGTGTGTGTGTGTGTGTGTGTGTGTGTGTGTGTGTGTGTGTGTGTGTGTGTGTGTGTGTGTGTGTTCCAGCTCGTGCTTGGTGGGGCTGGTTCTACCCCTATGGAGCGACTCAGCGATACACCTGGATGGAGACGGGTAAGAATGTCCCTCACACGTACGTACACACTATGCTGATAGGACAGACCAACACACTATGCTGAGAGGACAGACCAACACACTATGCTGAGAGGACAGACCAACACACTATACTGAGAGGACAGACCAGCACACTATGCTGAGAGGACAGACCAACACACTATACTGAGAGGACAGACCAACACACTATACTGACAGACCAACACACTATACTGACAGACCAACACACTATACTGAGAGGACAGACCAACACACTATACTGAGAGGACAGACCAACACACTATACTGACAGACCAACACACTATACTGACAGACCAACACACTATACTGACAGACCAACACACTATATTGACAGACCAGACCAACACACTATACTGACAGACCAACACACTATACTGAGAGGACAGACCAACACACTATACTGACAGACCAACACACTATACTGACAGACCAACACACTATACTGACAGACCAACACACTATACTGACAGGACAGACCAACACACTATACTGACAGACCAACACACTATACTGAGAGGACAGACCAACACACTATACTGACAGGACAGACCAACACACTATACTGACAGACCAACACACGATACTGACAGACCAACACACTATACTGACAGACCAACACACTATACTGACAGACCAACACACTATACTGACAGGACAGACCAACACACTATACTGACAGGACAGACCAACACACTATACTGACAGACCAACACACTATACTGACAGACCAACACACTATACTGACAGACCAACACACTATACTGACAGGACAGACCAACACACTATACTGACAGACCAACACACTATACTGAGAGGACAGACCAACACACTATACTGACAGACCAACACACTATACTGACAGACCAACACACTATACTGACAGGACAGACCAACACACTATACTGACAGACCAACACACGATACTGACAGACCAACACACTATACTGACAGACCAACACACTATACTGACAGACCAACACACTATACTGACAGGACAGACCAACACACTATACTGACAGGACAGACCAACACACTATACTGACAGACCAACACACTATACTGACAGACCAACACACTATACTGACAGACCAACACACTATACTGACAGGACAGACCAACACACTATACTGACAGGACAGACCAACACACTATATTGAGAGGACAGACCAACACACTATGCTGAGAGGACAGACCAACACACTATACTGAGAGGACAGACCAACACACTATACTGACAGACCAACACACTATACTGACAGGACAGACCAACACACTATACTGACAGACCAACACACTATACTGACAGACCAACACACTATACTGACAGACCAACACACTATACTGACAGGACAGACCAACACACTATACTGACAGACCAACACACTATACTGAGAGGACAGACCAACACACTATACTGACAGACCAACACACTATACTGACAGACCAACACACTATACTGACAGGACACCAACACTATACTGACAGACCAACACACGATACTGACAGACCAACACACTATACTGACAGACCAACACACTATACTGACAGACCAACCCACTATACTGACAGGACAGGACCAACACACTATACTGACAGGACAGACCAACACACTATACTGACAGACCAACACACTATACTGACAGACCAACACACTATACTGACAGGACAGACCAACACACTATACTGACAGACCAACACACTATACTGAGAGGACAGACCAACACACTATACTGACAGACCAACACACTATACGGACAGACCACACACTATACTGACAGGACAGACCAACACACTATACTGACAGACCAACACACTATACTGACAGACCAACACACTATACTGACAGACCAACACACTATAACTGACAGACCACCACACTCTAACTGACAGAGACCAGGACACAACACTATACTGACAGGACAGACCAACACACTATACTGACAGACCAACACACTATACTGACAGGACAGACCAACACACTATACTGACAGACCAACACACTATACTGACAGGACAGACCAACACACTATACTGACAGGACAGACCAACACACTATATTGACAGACCAGACCAACACACTATACTGACAGACCAACACACTATACTGACAGGACAGACCAACACACTATACTGACAGACCAACACACTATACTGACAGACCAACACACTATACTGACAGACCAACACACTATACTGACAGGACAGACCAACACACTATACTGACAGGACAGACCAACACACTATACTGACAGGACAGACCAACACACTATACTGACAGGACAGACCAACACACTATACTGACAGGACAGACCAACACACTATACTGACAGGACAGACCAACACACTATACTGACAGACCAACACACTATACTGACAGGCCAACCCAACACACTATACTGACAGGACCAGACCAACACACTATACTGACAGGACAGACACCAACACACTATACTTACAGGACAGACCAACACACTATACGACAGGACAGACCAACACACTATACTGACAGGACATACCAACACACTATACTGACAGGACCTAGGACCAACAACACTATACTGACAGGACAGACCAACAAACTATACTGACAGGAACCAACACACTATACTGACAGGACAGACCAACACACTATAAACTGACAGTACAGACCAACACACTATACTGACAGACGACAACACACTATACTGACAGGGACAGACCAACACACTATACTGACAGGACAGACCAACACCTATACTGAGGCACAGACCAACACACTATACTGACAGACCAACACACTATACTGACAGGACAGACCAACACACTATACTGACAGACCAACACACTATACTGACAGACCAACACACTATACTGACAGGACAGACCAACACACTATACTGACGTATGGTTCAGAGGAGTTTGACTGCTTGTCTGATCCTCTCTCCCTCATTTTCTCTCTCCCTCCTTTCCCCTGTCCCTCTGTTTCTCTCTCCCTCCTTTCCTCTCTTCCTCTTTTCCTCTGTCCCTCTCCTTTCCTCTGTCCCTCTCCTTTCCTCTGTCCCTCTGTTTCTCTGTCCCTCTCCTTTCCTCTGTCCCTCTCCTTTCCACTGTCCCTCTCCTTTCCTCTGTCCCTCTCCTTTCCTCTGTCCCTCTCCTTCCTCTGTCCCTCTCCTTTCCTCTGTCCCTCTCCTTTCCTCTGTCCCTCTGTTTCTCTGTCCCTCTCCTTTCCTCTCTGTCAGGGGTTTCAGTGTGTCCACTGATAACAGGGTCCATGTATTCAAGCCTGTATCAGTGCAGGCCATGTGGTGAGTACACCGTTTTAGGTCTTCACCTTTCAATATGCTGTTTTTTGGTATGTTTGCACCGTGTTAGCTAGTGTTTTCTGATATATCTTGATTAGTTTACCTTGCATACCATTTACCATCTAAATGTCCCACCAATGATCAATTTATCTCTCTCTTTCTCTTTTCCCTCCACCCCCCTCTCTCTCTTCCCTCCACCCCTCTCTCTCCTCCCTCCACCCCTCTCTCTCCTCTCTCCACCCCTCTCTCTCCTCTCTCCACCCCTCTCTCTCCTCTCTCCACCCCTCTCTCTCTTCCCTCCACCCCCCTCTCTCCTCCCTCCACCCCTCTCTCTCCTCTCTCCACCCCTCTCTCCTCCCTCCACCCCCCTCTCTCTTCCCTCCACCCCTCTCTCTCCTCCCTCCACCCCTCTCTCTCCTCCCTCCACCTCCTATCTCTCCTCCCTCCACCCCTCTCTCTCCTCCCTCCACCCCCCTCTCTCTTCCCTCCACTCCCCTCTCTCTCTCTTTCTTTCTTTCTTTCTTTCTTTCTTTCTCCTTCTCTTCTCCCACCACCCTTCTCTCTTTATATTGTGTCCTCCACCCACTCTCTCTCCCCTACCAGGTCTGCTCTGCAGTCGCTCCACAAGGCGTGTGAGGTGGCTCGTTGTCATAACTACTTCCCCGGCAGCCTGTTCCTGACCTGGGTCAGCTACTACCAGAGTCGGGTCTCCTCTGACCAATCACGCATCAACGAGTGGAACGCCATGCAGGACGTTCAATCACATCATGCCGACTGTCCCGTGCTCTTCTCTGACGTGTGAGTGTCACAGACAGCCTCCATAACGTGTTGGACTGGTTCAAGTTTATTTGCCAACATGTGCTATTAATAAATTGGATATCTGAATCACTTGATTATAGCATTAAAAACAGATGCCCAGTAAAATAAAGAGTGGGTGTTTCTCAATATGCAGATTACCGTGCCCAGAGTGCATTCTCCCAGGACGTTCTCTTAATTACTGGACACTCTTGGGAGGACGAGAGTGTGGAAAATGCAGAAAAACATTTGAGAAGCATCTTCCAGCCAGGACAATGGCAAAAATAGAGATGAAACAAGATATACTCAAAGCAAATGTTTTACTTCATAATAATCCGCTAGCAATATGTGACTCATAGTCAGCTAGTTAAACAGGGAAAAATGACCTAAAAATAATGTTACGCAAGGTAGATGTAAATTCTTTGTGGGTAGCTAGCTAGCTAACAGTTGTAACTAGCTAGCTTACAGTTGTAGCTAGCTAGATAACAGTTGTAGCTAGCTAACAGTAGTAGCTAGCCAGTTAGCCCTATTGACTTACTATGGGCTTGCGATCTACGCAAACATGCCAAAATTAACACAGTATGTATTTATTTATTAGTGTATCACGATAACATATTGTAGTCAGAAAACATATGAGATGTGAATGGGCATGTTTTGGTCATATTTCCGTGCATTCCGTTGAAGCTTGCATTGATGCATGCTTCAAAATATGTACAAACGGAGTAGGCATCCGAGAAGTCCACTCGTATGCATTTTGAGAAACACCCAGTGTGTAGCGACATGTATGTTTACATGTTTATTGAGCTACACAGCACCAGGAGTCTTCCCAGAATGCTTTGCACAGCGCTCATCTTTAAGCTTGGGACCTAAGGACTAACTCTGTCATGAGCCCGGTCTGCTGGGCTTGTGATTAGTCTCATTTGAATGAATCAAGATTAGAGGGAGTGTTTTAACATCATCAGTTCTGTTTCTATGGACCAAAAGAGAACCTTCTAGAAATAGTCAGAGAGATAGATAGAGGACTCATCATGGATATAACCTGTTTTAGCTTAGCCAATGCCATTAAGGGCTTCCACCATTTAAAAGTAGACAACTGGCTGGGGATTCCTATGAGTCGGGAGTAATCAGCCAATGAAGAAGGAAATGTACTACTTTAAAATGGAGATGGTCTCAATGCTGCCACAAACACTATAATGGCACAGATACAAAGATGAGTCCTCTATCTATCTCTATGGCCTGTTCTTCACACGCCTATCTGCCCTCTCATTGGCTAGAATGGTCCCACCTGATCTTGCCTCCTTCCTCCTGCCTTCCATCTTTGTGGACATATATTTCCATTGTTAGAGCCAGTCACTCGACTCTCTTGTCAATATAACGGTTGTGCCGTGGCGGACATCTTTGTGGGCTATACTCGGCCTTGTCTTCGGACAGTAAGTTGGTGGTTGTAGATATCCCTCTAGTGGTGTGGGGGCTGTGCTTTGGCAAAGTGGGTGGGGTTATATCCTGCCTGTTTGGCCCTGTCCGGGGGTATCATCGGATGGGGCCACAGTGTCTTCTGATCCCTCCTGTCTCAGCCTCCAGTATTTATGCTGCAGTAGTTTATGTGTCGGGGGGCTAGGGTCAGTCTGTTACATCTGGAGTATTCTCTTGTCTTATCCGGTGTCCTGTGTGAATGTAAATATGCTCTCTCTAATTCTCTCTTTCTTTCTTTCTTTCTTTCTCTCGGAGGACCTGAGCCCTAGGACTACCTGGCATGATGACTCCTTGCTGTCCCCAGTCCACCTGGCCATGCTGCTGCTCCAGTTTCAACTGTTCTGCCTGCGGCTACGGAACCCTGACCTGTTCACCGGACGTGCTTGTTGCACCCTCGACAATTACTATGATTATTATTATTTGACCATGCTGGTCATTTACGAACATTTTAACATCTTGACCATGTTCTGTTATAATATCCACCCGGCACAGCCAGAAGAGGACTGGCCACCCCTCATAGCCTGGTTCCTCTCTAGGTTTCTTCCTAGGTTTTTGGCCTTTCTCAGGAGTTTTTCCTAGGGAGTTTTTCCCAGCCACCGTGCTTCTTTCACATGCATTGCTTGCTGTTTGGGGTTTTAGGCTGGGTTTCTGTACAGCACTTTGAGATTTCAGCTGATGTACGAAGGGCTATATAAATAAATTTGATTTGATTTGATTTGATAATAGACAATATTTGTGATAGTTAAATTGGAGAACAGGTAGAACTGAAGGGGAAGGGGGTCCAATTTGTAAGTCGCTCTGGATAAGAGCGTCTGCTAAATGACTTAAATGTAAATGTAAATGTGGGTAGAGGGGGAGGGGTTATGAAAGATGGATGGAAGGAAGGAGGAATGAAAGGGTCAGCGTCTTGTTTTGAAGTCGAGGAGGGTGATCTCACACAAACACTTATCAAATCTATTAATGAAGCCCTTTTTACATCAGATGTCACAAAGTGCTGTACAGAAACCCAGCCTAAAACCCCAAACAGCAAGGAATAAAGATGTAGAAGCACAGTGGCTAGGAAAAACAGGAAAAACTCCCTAGAAAGGCAGGAACTTAGGAAGAAACCTAGAGGAACCATGCACTGAAGGTTTCCTGCTGTGCCGGGTGAAGATAACAGTACATGGACATTTAAGGCCAGGTTGTTCTTCAAGATGTTCAAATGTTCATAGATGACCAGCAGGGTCAAATAATAATCACAATGTTTGTAGAGGGTGCAACAGGTCAGCAACTCAGGAGTAAATGTCAGGAGAGGATCCGGGACAAGGTAACAGGTCAGGGTTCCATAGCCACAGGCAAAACAGCAGAAACTGGATCAGCAGCACGACAGGGTGGACTGGGGAAAGCCAGGAGTCATCAGGCCAGGTAGGCATGGTCCTAGGGGAGGGAGGGAGAGAGAATACTTAAGTTCAGATAGGACATACTGACCCTAGCCCCCTAGCACATAGACTACTGCAGCATATATACTGGAGGCTGAGACAGGAGGGTCAGGGGACACTGTGGCCCTGTCCGACAATACCCCCGGACAGGGCCAACCAGGCCGGATATAACTTCACCCACTTTGTCAAAGCTCAGCCCCCACACCACTAGAGGGATATCAACAGACCACCAACTTACTACCCTGAGACAAGGCTGAATATAGCCCACGAAGATCTCGTCCACCACACGAGCCCGACGGGACGCAAAAACGGACCGGAAAATCACGTCAGTGACTCAACCCACTCAAGTCAAGTATCGTGAAAAAAGCCTGGCACGATGGGCGCACCCCTCCTAGGCACTGCATTGAAGAGCACCAGTAAGCCAGTGACTCAGCCCTCCTAGGCACTGCATTGAAGAGCACCAGTAAGCCAGTGACTCAGCCCCCGTAATAGGGTTAGAGGCAGAGAATCCCAGTGGAGAGAGTGGAACCGGCTAGGCAGAGACAGCAAGGGTGGTGTGTTGCTCCAGAGCCTTTCAGTTCTCCTTCACACTCCTGGGTCAGACTACACTACATCATAGCACCTACTGAAGAGATGAGTCTTCAGTAAAGACTTAAAGGTTGAGACCGAGTCTGCGTCTCTCACATGGATAGGCAGACCATTCCATATAAATAGATCTCTATAGGAGAAAGCCCTGCCTCCAGCTGTTTTTAGGTTGATTTTCTAGCGACAGTAAGGAGGACTGCGTTTTGTGACCGTAGCGTACGTATATACGGAAGGACCTAATCAGAGAGATAGGTAGGAGCAAGCCCATGTAATACTTTGTAGGTTAGCAGTAAAACCTTGAGAAAAGAAAAACTTTGACTGCCGCTGTGTGTTTCCAGACCGACTGAAAGAGAGAGGACGGAGCGTCTGATCAACACTCGTCTGAGAGAGATTATGACGCAGAAAGACCTGGAGAATGTCACCTGCAAAGAGGTGTGTGTGTGGAGTGTGTGTGTGTGTGTGTGTGGTGTGTGTGTGTGTGTGTGGAGTGTGTGTGTGTGTGTGGAGTGTGTGTGTGGAGTGTGTGTGTGTGTGTGGAGTGTGTGTGTGTGTGTGGAGTGTGTGTGGAGTGTGTGTGTGGAGTGTGTGTGTGTGTGTGTGTGGAGTGTGTGTGTGTGTGTGGAGTGTGTGTGTGGAGTGTGTGTGTGTGTGTGGAGTGTGGAGTGTGTGTGTGTGTGTGTGTGTGTGGAGTGTGTGTGTGTGTGTGTGTGTGGAGTGTGTGTGTGTGTGTGGAGTGTGTGTGTGTGTGGAGTGTGTGTGTGTGTGGAGTGTGTGTGTGTGTGTGGAGTGTGTGTGTGTGTGTGGAGTGTGTGTGTGCATAACATACTCTCTTAGTTGTCGTATTCTGGTAGTAGCGTGTTGGAAATGCATGTCTTGTGTGTGATTATTTAACCTGTGTGTTCTGTCGTGTGTGTGTGTGTGTGTGTGTGTGTGTGTGTGTGTGTGTGTGTGTGTGTGTGTGTGTGTGTGTGTGTGTGTGTGTGTTTAACCTGTGTGTTCTGTCGTGTGTGTGTGTGTGTGTGTGTGTGTGTGTGTGTGTGTGTGTGTGTGTGTGTGATTATTTAACCTGTGTGTTCTGTCGTGTGTGTGTGTGTGTGTGTGTTTAACCTGTGTGTTCTGTCGTGTGTGTGTGTGTTTAACCTGTGTGTTCTGTCGTGTGTGTGTGTGTTTAACCTGTGTGCTCTGTCGTGTGTGTGTGTGTGTTTAACCTGTGTGTTCTGTCGTGTGTGTGTGTGTGTTTAACCTGTGTGTTCTGTCGTGTGTGTGTGTGTGTGTTTAACCTGTGTGTTCTATTGTGTGTGTGTGTGTGTTTAACCTGTGTGTTCTGTCGTGTGTGTGTGTGTGTGTGTGTGTGTGTGTGTGTGTGTGTGTGTGTGTGTGTGTGTGTGTGTGTGTGTGTGTTTAACCTGTGTGTTCTGTTCTAGATCCGCACAGAGCTGGAGGTGCACATGGTGTGTAACCTGTGTGAGTTTAAGGAGTACATAGACAATGAGATGATCCTGATCCTGGGTCAGATGGACAGTCCCACTGAGATATTCAACCATGTTTACCTGGTAGGTCCGTCTGTCTGGCTCTCTGGCTCGTCTGTCTGGCTCTCTGGCTCGTCTGTCTGTCTGGCTCGTCTGTCTGCCTCTCTGTCTGTCTGTCTGGCTCTCTGGCACGTCTGTCTGGCTCTCTGGCACGTCTGTCTGGCTCTCTGGCTCGTCTGTCTGGCTCGTCTGTCTGGCTCGTCTGTCTGGCTCTCTGGCTTGTCTGTCTGGCTCTCTGGCTCGTCTGTCTGGCTCTCTGGCTCGTCTGTCTGGCTCTCTGGCTCGTCTGCCTGGCTCTCTGGCATGTCTGTCTGGCTCTCTGGCTCGTCTGTCTGGCTCGTCTGTGTGGCTCTCTGGCTCGTCTGTCTGGCTCTCTGGCTCGTCTGTCTGGCTCTCTGGCTCGTCTGTCTGGCTCTCTGGCTCGTCTGTCTGGCTCTCTGGCTCGTCTGTCTGGCTCTCTGGCTCGTCTGCCTGGCTCTCTGGCATGTCTGTCTGGCTCTCTGGCTCGTCTGTCTGGCTCGTCTGTGTGGCTCTCTGGCTCATCTGTCTGGCTCTCTGGCTCGTCTCTCTGGCTCTCTGGCTCGTCTGTCTGTCTGGCTCTCATATATTTTTGGTTTCCCTCCAGGGCTCTGAGTGGAACGCATCCAATCTGGAGGAGTTGCAGGACAGTGGGTAAGGCATGCTCTGGAGAACTACTACTCCCATACTGCACTGCTCATGAAATTCTAAACATAAATTCTATTTAGCTCTACTTTGCCTACACATCTATACTGACAACCTGTCCACCTTTCTCTCCACCCCCCCCCCCCCCCCCCCCCCCAGTGTGATGTATATTCTGAACGTGACAAGGGAGATCGACAACTTCTTCCCAGGTGTGTTTGAATACCATAACATCCGTGTGTATGATGAGGAGGCTACAGACCTGCTAGCCTACTGGAACGACACCTACAAGTTCATCTCCAGAGCCAAGTGAGTCACTACCGGACTGGCCGACTGACTCTGGTCTGTGTGGACTCTCTACACTTTCTCTCTCTCTACACTTTCTCTCTCTACACTCGTCTCGCTCTACACTCTTCTCTCGCTCTACACTCTTCTCTCGCTCGCTCGCTCTACACTCCTCTCGCTCACTCTACACTCCTCTCTCGCTCAACACTCCTCTCTCTCTCGCTCAACACTCCTCTCTCTCGCTCAACACTCCTCTCTCTCGCTCAACACTCCTCTCTCTCGCTCAACACTCCTCTCTCTTCGTCAACACTCCTCTCTCTCTCGCTCTCCACTCCTCTCTCTCTCTTGCTCTACACTCCTCTCTCTCTCGCTCTACACTCCTCTCTCTCTCTCGCTCTACACTCCTATCTCTCTCTCGCTCTACACTCCTCTCTCTCTCGCTCTACACTCCTCTCCCTCTACTCTCTCCCTCTTTCTCTCTCTCGCTCTATACTCCTCTCCCTCTACTCTCTCCCTCTTTCTCTCTCTCGCTCTATACTCCTCTCTCTCTCGCTCTACACTCCTCTCTCTCTCGCTCTCGCTCTACACTCCTCTCTCTCTCTCTCGCTCTACACTCCTCTCTCTCTCTACACTCCTCTCTCTCTCTCTATACTCCTCTCTCTCTCGCTCTACACTCCTCTCTCTCTCTCTCTACACTCCTCTCTCTCTCTCTACACTCCTCTCCCTCTACTCTCTCCCTCTTTCTCTCTCTCGCTCTATACTCCTCTCTCTCTCGCTCTACACTCCTCTCTCTCTCTCTCGCTCTACACTCCTCTCTCTCTCTCTCGCTCTACACTCCTCTCTCTCTCGCTCTCGCTCTACACTCCTCTCTCTCTCGCTCTACACTCCTCTCTCTCTCGCTCTACACTCCTCTCTCGCTCTACACTCCTCTCTCTCTCGCTCTACACTCCTCTCTCTCTCGCTCTCGCTCTACAGTCCTCTCTCTCTCTTGCTCTACACTCCTCTCTCTCTCTCGCTCTACACTCCTCTCTCGCTCTCTACACTCCTCTCTCTCTCTCGCTCTCTACACTCCTCTGTCTCTCTCGCTCTCTACACTCCTCTCTCTCTCTCGCTCTCTCTCTCGCTCTACACTTCTCTCTCTCTCTCGCTCTACACTCCTCTCCCTCTCTCAATACTCTCTCCCTCTCTCGCTACTCTCTCTCGCTCTCTACACTCCTCTCCCTCTCTCGCTACTCTCTCCCTCTCTCGCTACTCTCTCTCGCTCTCTACACTCCTCTCCCTCTCTCGCTACTCTCTCCCTCTCTCGCTACTCTCTCTCGGTCTCCGTTCTCCTACGTCAGTCCCTTAACCAGTTGTAGGGTGTGTTAAAGAACGTCCGTCTGTGCCTCTGTAGGAAAGCGGGAGCTAAGTGTCTGGTGCACTGTAAGATGGGTGTGAGTCGCTCTGCGTCCACAGTGATAGCCTACGCTATGAAGGAGTATGGCTGGGACCTGGAGAGGGCATTTGACCATGTTAAGGAGCAACGTGCCGTCACCAAACCTAACCCCTCCTTCATGAGACAGCTAGAGGAGTACCAGGGCATACTGCTGGCCAGGTACATACACAAACACACACACACACACACACACACACACACTCTTGATTAGACTGCTCTCACAGTTACAACACAACTTAACCTACACCACAGTAAAGACATTCTATGTCGATACGTTAGTCGTGCCGTGAGAAATAGATTTGTGTTTGTGCCACACACACACGCAAACACACACACACAAACTCTGGTGGGAATTAGTGGAGTCAATTCAATTTAAGGGCTTTACTGGCATGGGAAACATATGTTAACATTGGTCTTTATTGGCATGGGAAACATATGTTAACATTGGTCTTTATTGGCATGGGAAACATATGTTAACATTGGTCTTTACTGGCATGGGAAACATATGTTAACATTGGTCTTTATTGGCATGGGAAACATATGTTAACATTGGTCTTTATTGGCATGGGAAACATATGTTAACATTGGTCTTTATTGGCATGGGAAACACATGTTAACATTGCCAAAGCAAGTGAAGTAGATAATAAACAAAAGTGAAATATACAATAAAAATAAAAATGAACAGTAAACATTACACTCCAAAAGAATAAAGACATTTGAAATGTCATATTATGTATATATACAGTGTTGTAACGATGTGCAAATGGTTAAAGTACAAAAGGGAAAATAAATAAACATAAATATGGGTTGTAATTTACAATGGTGTTTGTTCTTCACTGGTTGACCTTTTCTTGTGGCAACAGGTCACACATCTTACTGCTGTGATGTCACACTGTGGTATTTCACCCAGTAGATATGGGAGTTTATCAAAATCGGGTTTGTTTTCGAATTCTTTGTGGATCTGTGTAATCTGAGGGAAATATGTGTCTCTAATATGGTCATATATTTGGCAGGAGGTTAGGAAGTGCAGCTCAGTTTCCACCTCATTTTGTGGGCAGTGTTCACATAGTCTGTCTTCTCTTGAGAGCCAGGTCTGCCTACGGCGGCCTTTCTCAATAGCAAGGCTATGCTCAGTGAGTCTGTACATAGTCAAAGCTTTCCTTAATTTTGGGTCAGTCACAGTGGTCAGGTATTCTGCCACTGTGTACTCTCTGTTTAGGGCCAAATAGCATTCTAGTTTGCTCTGTTTTTTTGTGAATTCTTTCCAATTTGTCAAATAATTATCTTTTTGTTTTCTCATTATTTGGTTGGGTCTAATTGTGTTGCTGTCCTGGGGCTCTGTGGGGTCTGTTTGTGTTTGTGAACAGAGCCCCAGGACCAGCTTGCTAAGGGGACTCTTCTCCAGGTTCATCTCTCTGTAGGTGATGTCTTTGTTATGGAAGGTTTGGGAATCACTTCCTTTTAGGGGGTTGTAGAATGTAACGGCTCTTTTCTGGATTTTGATAATTAGCGGGTATCGGCCTAATTCTACTCTGCATGGAGTATTTGGTGTTTTACGTTGTACAAGGAGGATATTATAGGAGAATTCTGCAATGCAGAGTCTCAATTTGGTGTTTGTCCCATTTTGTGAACTCTTGGTTGGTAAGCGGACCCCAGACCTCACAAACATAAAGGGCAATGGGTTCTATAACTGATTCAAGTATTTTTAGCCAGATCCTAATTGGTATGTCAAATTGTATGTTCCTTTTGATGGCATAGAAGGCCCTTCTTGCCTTGTCTCTCAGATCGTTCACAGCTTTGTGGAAGTTACCTGTGGCGCTGATGTTTAGGCCGAGGTATGTATAGTTTGTGTGCTCTAGGGCAAAGGTGTCTGGATGGAATTTGTATTTGGGGTCCTGGCGACTGGACCTTTTTTGGAACACCATTATTTTGGTCTAGGAAGAGGGAATGCAACACCCTGCTGGTGTGAAAGAGGTATGGGACTGTAGGTGCGAGTAAGGATGACAAAGGCAGAGAGTGGTACCGTTTACAAGGAATTTATTCCATCACACAGTAATTTTGGGGAAAAGGGGATGAACGGAACCAAAGCAAAGAAAGTAAATGTCAAAGCCCCCTCTCCTACCTTACCTGCCTACCCACTACTTAACTAACTAGCACCACCTGGTGCACTAACCAAAATACAGGGGGTGGTCCGCCCAGGTCTTACCTAGTGTACATAGACAGAGTATATACTACGGGTATATGTATGCCCAGGTCTTACCTAGTGTACATAGACAGAGTATATACTACGGGTATATGTATGCCCAGGTCTTACCTAGTGTACATAGACAGAGTATATACTACGGGTATATGTATGCCCAGGTCTTACCTAGTGTACATAGACAGAGTATATACTACGGGTATATGTATGCCCGCAGGCCTCTTGCCTAAGCACTCCCAAGGTGCCTTCCCCCCTGGGAACAAAACAGAATACATACGTAAGTACACAATATCAATAATTAAAAACACTGCGTCCTATGGGCACACGCATACCTCAGATCAGCGGCTACAAAAATACTTCACAAAAACCAACACAGGACACACGGTAATTATTGGGGTCAAATTTGTTTTCGCTTTTGTGGATTGCGGTGATCAGTGTTTGGTTCCAAATATTGGGGAAGATGACAGAGCTAAGGATGTTAGAGTTTTAGTATAGCCAATTGGAATTTGTTGTCTGTATATTTTATAATTTCATTGAAGATACCATCAACACCACAGGCCTTTTTGGGTTGGAGGGTTTTTATTTTGTCCTGTAGTTCATTCAAGGTAATTGGAGAATCCAGTGGGTTCTGGTAGTCTTTTATAGTTGATTCTAAGATTTGTATTTGATCATGTATATGTTTTTGCTGTTTGTTCTTTGTTATAGAGTCAAAAAGATTAGAGAAGTGGTTTACCCATACATCTCCATTTTGGATAGATAACTCTTCATGTTGTTTGTTTAGTGTTTTCCAATGTTCCCAGAAGAGGTTAGATTCTTCAGTTACATTGAGCTGATTTCTGATTTCTGACGTGCTGTTCCTTCTTTTTCCGTAGTGTATTCCTGTATTGTTTTAGTGATTCACCATAGTGAAGGTGTAGACTCAGGTTTTTGGGGTCTCGATGTTTTTGGTTGGATAGGTTTCTCAATTTCCTTTAGGTTTTTGCATTCTTCATCAAACCATTTGTCATTGTTAATTGTTTTCTGTTTGAAATTTTTAGATTCGATAGGGAAGCTGAGAGGTCAAATATACTGTTTAGATTTTCTACTGCCAAGTTTACACCTTCACTATTACAGTGGAACGTTTTGTCCAGGAAGTTGTCTGAAATGGATTGAATTTGTTGTTGCTTAATTGTTTTTTGGGACGTTTCCACACTACTTTCCTTCCATCTATAGCATTTCTTAATATTACTCAGTTCCTTTGGCTTTGATGCCTCATGATTGAGTATTGCTCTGTTCAGGTAGACTGTGATTTTGCTCTACCATTGACTATGTACATACCCAGCGTGTGACAGAGCTGCAGGAGTTGTGACCCGTTTTTGTTGGTTATGTTGTCATAGTTGTGACTAGGGGGGCGTATGGGGGAGGGAATGCTGCCACCTCCAGGTAGATGTTTGTCCCCCTGTGTGCTGAGGCTGTCAGGTTCTTGACCGGTTCTGGCATTTAGATCGCCACAGACTAGTACATGTCCCGGGCGTAGAAATTATTGATTTGAAGCTGTCTTTATTAAAGTATGGGGATTCTAGTGGGGGGCGATATAGGTAGCACACTACATCTCCTAGTCAATGAGCAGCCAGTCTCCCTGTCCTCAGGAATGTCTGCTATGTAGTCTACTATGTAGTCTGCTATGTAGCTGGATAGAGGAACCTACTAGCATTGATTAAGATATCTCTCTTCTTCCTCTTGTTCTGCCACTTCTACCTTTTTTCTTTCACCCGCAGTAAGCAGAGGCACAACAAGCTGTGGCGTTCCCACTCGGACAGCGACCTATCCGAGCACCACGAGCCGTTGTGTAAGCCCGCCCGCCAACCCCACACCGTGGGCCGCTTCGACCCCCGTAACCAGGGCAACAGTCCCGCCGTACCTACCCTGCAGGAGCTGCTGGGAACTCCCTCCAACACAGAGCAGGTGGTGCGGTCCGTCTCTGAGTGTGGGAACCCCTCTAGTGCAGGGAAGGTGGTATGGTCCAGTAGCCAGCCCAATACCACAGTTAACCAGGAAATTAAACTGAACACTAACCAGGAGACTAGGACTGAAGCTCAGTTGACCTCCACAACTAGGGACCAGTCAGATGCTACTGGGGACCAGTCAGTGGGGTCCAGTCAGTAGGGTCCAGTCAGTGGGGTCCTGTCAGTGGGGTCCAGTCAGTGGGGTCCAGTCAGTGGGGTCCAGTCAGTAGGGTCCAGTCAGTAGGGTCCAGTCAGTAGGGTCCAGTCAGTGGGGTCCAGTCAGTGGGGTCCAGTCAGTGGGGTCCAGTCAGTGGGGTCCAGTCTGTAGGGTCCAGTCAGTAGGGTCCAGTCAGTGGGGTCCAGTCAGTAGGGTCCAGTCAGTGGGGTCCAGTCAGTGGGGTCCAGTCAGTAGGGTCCAGTCAGTAGGGTCCAGTCAGTGGGGTCCAGTCAGTAGGCAGTAGGGTCCAGTCAGTGGGGTCCAGTCAGTGGGGTCCAGTCAGTGGGGTCCAGTCAGTAGGGTCCAGTCAGTAGGGTCCAGTCAGTGGGGTCCAGTCAGTGGGGTCCAGTCAGTAGGCAGTAGGGTCCAGTCAGTGGGGTCCAGTCAGTGGGGTCCAGTCAGTAGGGTCCGGTCAGTGGGGTCCAGTCAGTAGGGTCCAGTCAGTAGGGTCCAGTCAGTAGGGTCCAGTCAGGAGGGTCCAGTCAGTAGGGTCCAGTCAGTGGGGTCCAGTCAGTGGGGTCCAGTCAGTGGGGTCCAGTCAGTAGGCAGTAGGGTCCAGTCAGTGGGGTCCAGTCAGTGGGGTCCAGTCAGTGGGGTCCAGTCAGTAGGCAGTGGGGTCCAGTCAGTAGGCAGTGGGGTCCAGGCAGTGGGGTCCAGTCAGTAGGGTCCAGTCAGTAGTCAGCGGGTCCAGGCAGTGGGGTCCAGTCAGTAGGCAGTGGGGTCCAGTCAGTGGGGTCCAGTCAGTAGGGTCCAGTCAGTAGGCAGTGGGGTCCAGTCAGTAGGGTCCAGTCAGTAGGGTCCAGTCAGTGGGGTCCAGTCAGTGGGGTCCAGTCAGTAGGGTCCAGTCAGTGGGGTCCAGTCAGTGGGGTCCAGTCAGTAGGCAGTGGGGTCCAGTCAGTAGGGTCCAGTCAGTGGGGTCCAGTCAGTGGGGTCCAGTCAGTAGGGTCCAGTCAGCGGGGTCCAGTCAGTAGGGTCCAGTCAGTGGGGTCCAGTCAGTGGGGTCCAGTCAGTAGGGTCCAGTCAGTAGGGTCCAGTCAGTGGGGTCCAGTCAGTGGGGTCCAGTCAGTGGGGTCCAGTCAGTAGGGTCCAGTCAGTGGGGTCCAGTCAGTGGGGTCCAGTCAGTAGTCAGCGGGGTCCAGGCAGTCGGGTCCAGTCAGTAGGCAGTGGGGTCCAGTCAGTAGGGTCCAGTCAGTGGGGTCCAGTCAGTAGGGTCCAGTCAGTAGGGTCCAGTCAGTGGGGTCCAGTCAGTGGGGTCCAGTCAGTGGGGTCCAGTCAGTAGGCAGTGGGGTCCAGTCAGTGGGGTCCAGTCAGTGGGGTCCAGTCAGTAGTCAGCGGGGTCCAGTCAGTGGGGTCCAGTCAGTAGTCAGTGGGGTCCAGTCAGTGGGGTCCAGTCAGTGGGGTCCAGTCAGTAGGGTCCAGTCAGTGGGGTCCAGTTAGTGGGGTCCAGTCAGTAGGCAGTAGGGTCCAGTCAGTGGGGTCCAGTCAGTGGGGTCCAGTCAGTAGGGTCCAGTCAGTGGGGTCCAGTCAGTAGGGTCCAGTCAGTAGGGTCCAGTCAGTAGGGTCCAGTCAGTGGGGTCCAGTCAGTGGGGTCCAGTCAGTAGGCAGTAGGGTCCAGTCAGTGGGGTCCAGTCAGTGGGGTCCAGTCAGTGGGGTCCAGTCAGTAGGCAGTGGGGTCCAGTCAGTAGGCAGTGGGGTCCAGGCAGTGGGGTCCAGTCAGTAGGGTCCAGTCAGTAGTCAGCGGGGTCCAGGCAGTGGGGTCCAGTCAGTAGGCAGTGGGGTCCAGTCAGTAGGGTCCAGTCAGTGGGGTCCAGTCAGTAGGGTCCGGTCAGTAGGCAGTGGGGTCCAGTCAGTAGGGTCCAGTCAGTGGGGTCCAGTCAGTGGGGTCCAGTCAGTGGGGTCCAGTCAGTAGGGTCCAGTCAGTGGGGTCCAGTCAGTGGGGTCCAGTCAGTAGGCAGTGGGGTCCAGTCAGTAGGGTCCAGTCAGTGGGGTCCAGTCAGTGGGGTCCAGTCAGTGGGGTCCAGTCAGTAGGGTCCAGTCAGTGGGGTCCAGTCAGTAGGGTCCAGTCAGTGGGGTCCAGTCAGTGGGGTCCAGTCAGTAGGGTCCAGTCAGTAGGGTCCAGTCAGTGGGGTCCAGTCAGTGGGGTCCAGTCAGTGGGGTCCAGTCAGTAGTCAGCGGGGTCCAGGCAGTCGGGTCCAGTCAGTAGGCAGTGGGGTCCAGTCAGTAGGGTCCAGTCAGTGGGGTCCAGTCAGTAGGGTCCAGTCAGTAGGCAGTGGGGTCCAGTCAGTAGGGTCCAGTCAGTAGGGTCCAGTCAGTGGGGTCCAGTCAGTGGGGTCCAGTCAGTGGGGTCCAGTCAGTAGGCAGTGGGGTCCAGTCAGTGGGGTCCAGTCAGTAGGGTCCAGTCAGTAGTCAGCGGGGTCCAGTCAGTGGGGTCCAGTCAGTAGTCAGTGGGGTCCAGTCAGTGGGGTCCAGTCAGTGGGGTCCAGTCAGTGGGGTCCAGTCAGTAGGGTCCAGTCAGTGGGGTCCAGTCAGTGGGGTCCAGTCAGTAGGCAGTGGGGTCCAGTCAGTGGGGTCCAGTCAGTAGGGTCCAGTCAGTGGGGTCCAGTCAGTAGGGTCCAGTCAGTGGGGTCCAGTCAGTAGGCAGTGGGGTCCAGTCAGTAGGCAGTGGGGTCCAGTCAGTGGGGTCCAGTCAGTAGGGTCCAGTCAGTAGGGTCCAGTCAGTGGGGTCCAGTCAGTGGGGTCCAGTCAGTAGGGTCCAGTCAGTAGGGTCCAGTCAGTAGGCAGTGGGGTCCAGTCAGTGGGGTCCAGTCAGTGGGGTCCAGTCAGTAGGGTCCAGTCAGTGGGGTCCAGTCAGTAGGGTCCAGTCAGTGGGGTCCAGTCAGTAGGGTCCAGTCAGTAGGGTCCAGTCAGTGGGGTCCAGTCAGTGGGGTCCAGTCAGTAGGGTCCAGTCAGTAGGCAGTGGGGTCCAGTCAGTGGGGTCCAGTCAGTGGGGTCCAGTAAGTGTGGTCCAGTCAGTGGGGTCCAGTCAGTAGGCAGTGGGGTCCAGTCAGTGGGGTCCAGTCAGTGGGGTCCAGTCAGTAGGGTCCAGTCAGTGGGGTCCAGTCAGTAGGCAGTGGGGTCCAGTCAGTGGGGTCCAGTCAGTAGGCAGTGGGGTCCAGTCAGTGGGGTCCAGTCAGTAGGCATTGGGGTCCAGTCAGTGGGGTCCAGTCAGTGGGGTCCAGTCAGTGGGGTCCAGTCAGTGGGGTCCAGTCAGTAGGGTCCAGTCAGTGGGGTCCAGTCAGTAGGGTCCAGTCAGTGGGGTCCAGTCAGTAGGCAGTAGGGTCCAGTCAGTGGGGTCCAGTCAGTGGGGTCCAGTCAGTGGGGTCCAGTCAGTGGGGTCCAGTCAGTAGGCAGTGGGGTCCAGTCAGTAGGCAGTGGGGTCCAGTCAGTGGGGTCCAGTCAGTAGGGTCCAGTCAGTAGTCAGCGGGGTCCAGGCAGTGGGGTCCAGTCAGTAGGCAGTGGGGTCCAGTCAGTAGGGTCCAGTCAGTGGGGTCCAGTCAGTAGGGTCCGGTCAGTAGGCAGTGGGGTCCAGTCAGTAGGGTCCAGTCAGTGGGGTCCAGTCAGTGGGGTCCAGTCAGTGGGGTCCAGTCAGTAGGGTCCAGTCAGTGGGGTCCAGTCAGTGGGGTCCAGTCAGTAGGCAGTGGGGTCCAGTCAGTAGGGTCCAGTCAGTGGGGTCCAGTCAGTGGGGTCCAGTCAGTGGGGTCCAGTCAGTAGGGTCCAGTCAGTGGGGTCCAGTCAGTAGGGTCCAGTCAGTGGGGTCCAGTCAGTGGGGTCCAGTCAGTAGGGTCCAGTCAGTAGGGTCCAGTCAGTGGGGTCCAGTCAGTGGGGTCCAGTCAGTGGGGTCCAGTCAGTAGTCAGCGGGGTCCAGGCAGTCGGGTCCAGTCAGTAGGCAGTGGGGTCCAGTCAGTAGGGTCCAGTCAGTGGGGTCCAGTCAGTAGGGTCCAGTCAGTAGGCAGTGGGGTCCAGTCAGTAGGGTCCAGTCAGTAGGGTCCAGTCAGTGGGGTCCAGTCAGTGGGGTCCAGTCAGTGGGGTCCAGTCAGTAGGCAGTGGGGTCCAGTCAGTGGGGTCCAGTCAGTAGGGTCCAGTCAGTAGTCAGCGGGGTCCAGTCAGTGGGGTCCAGTCAGTAGTCAGTGGGGTCCAGTCAGTGGGGTCCAGTCAGTGGGGTCCAGTCAGTGGGGTCCAGTCAGTAGGGTCCAGTCAGTGGGGTCCAGTCAGTGGGGTCCAGTCAGTAGGCAGTGGGGTCCAGTCAGTGGGGTCCAGTCAGTAGGGTCCAGTCAGTGGGGTCCAGTCAGTAGGGTCCAGTCAGTGGGGTCCAGTCAGTAGGCAGTGGGGTCCAGTCAGTAGGCAGTGGGGTCCAGTCAGTGGGGTCCAGTCAGTAGGGTCCAGTCAGTAGGGTCCAGTCAGTGGGGTCCAGTCAGTGGGGTCCAGTCAGTAGGGTCCAGTCAGTAGGGTCCAGTCAGTAGGCAGTGGGGTCCAGTCAGTGGGGTCCAGTCAGTGGGGTCCAGTCAGTAGGGTCCAGTCAGTGGGGTCCAGTCAGTAGGGTCCAGTCAGTGGGGTCCAGTCAGTAGGGTCCAGTCAGTAGGGTCCAGTCAGTGGGGTCCAGTCAGTGGGGTCCAGTCAGTAGGGTCCAGTCAGTAGGCAGTGGGGTCCAGTCAGTGGGGTCCAGTCAGTGGGGTCCAGTCAGTGGGGTCCAGTAAGTGTGGTCCAGTCAGTGGGGTCCAGTCAGTAGGCAGTGGGGTCCAGTCAGTGGGGTCCAGTCAGTGGGGTCCAGTCAGTAGGGTCCAGTCAGTGGGGTCCAGTCAGTAGGCAGTGGGGTCCAGTCAGTGGGGTCCAGTCAGTAGGCAGTGGGGTCCAGTCAGTGGGGTCCAGTCAGTAGGCATTGGGGTCCAGTCAGTGGGGTCCAGTCAGTGGGGTCCAGTCAGTGGGGTCCAGTCAGTGGGGTCCAGTCAGTAGGGTCCAGTCAGTGGGGTCCAGTCAGTAGGGTCCAGTCAGTGGGGTCCAGTCAGTAGGCAGTGGGGTCCAGTCAGTGGGGTCCAGTCAGTAGGCAGTGGGGTCCAGTCAGTGGGGTCCAGTCAGTGGGGTCCAGTCAGTGGGGTCCAGTCAGTAGGGTCCAGTCAGTAGGCAGTGGGGTCCAGTCAGTAGGCAGTGGGGTCCAGTCAGTGGGGTCCAGTCAGTAGGCAGTGGGGTCCAGTCAGTGGGTCCAGTCAGTGGGGTCCAGTCAGTAGGGTCCAGTCAGTAGGCAGTGGGGTCCAGTCAGTAGGCAGTGGGGTCCAGTCAGTGGGGTCCAGTCAGTAGGCAGTGGGGTCCAGTCAGTGGGGTCCAGTCAGTAGGCAGTGGGGTCCAGTCAGTGGGTCCAGTCAGTGGGGTCCAGTCAGTGGGGTCCAGTCAGTAGGGTCCAGTCAGTGGGGTCCAGTCAGTAGGCAGTGGGGTCCAGTCAGTAGGGTCCAGTCAGTAGGGTCCAGTCAGTAGGGTCCAGTCAGTAGGCAGTGGGGTCCAGTCAGTGGGGTCCAGTCAGTGGGGTCCAGTCAGTAGGCAGTGGGGTCCAGTCAGTAGGGTCCAGTCAGTAGGGTCCAGTCAGTAGGCAGTGGGGTCCAGTCAGTAGGGTCCAGTCAGTAGGCAGTGGGGTCCAGTCAGTGGGGTCCAGTCAGTGGGGTCCAGTCAGTAGGCAGTGGGGTCCAGTCCTCCCATACTGTTGACCAGAAGCCTTCAGCAGCAGCTAGTACTAGTCCCTCCACTGGTTCTCAGGGGGGAGTCCTGAGGGTTGGATCCCCCAGACAGTGCTCCCCTGGCTGGGTCTGGGTGTCTTCTGTCCCCCCCCTCTGTCCAACGGCCTGTGTGACTCTGAGGAGGACCCCTCGACCCAGTCTCTACCCCGGCTGCGGGCAGCCACCGTGGTGCCTGGCGTTTCCACTGTGGCGGTCGGGCGCCCTGACCTGCCCCCCTCCCTTCACCACCTCCCCCTCACTCCAGCGCAGACGAGACTCCAAAAGCCAAGGAGCCGTCCTCCAACTTGCCTGGGCCAAAGTCCCGCCAGTCACAGGTGCCTGAGTGACTGGCGGGACTGAGTTGTTGTTGAGGACCCCACTGTTGAGGACCCCAAGAGCAGTGTAAGCACACAAACAGCAGGATCCCAAGAGCAGTATGCACCAGTGCCTTATGAGAAACTAGACCGTGACCAGCGGTTATCTGGGGTGTTTTTGGACAGTTCAGGACCCCAACAACCCTCCAGTAGTGAGGTGCTCATCAGCCAGCCCAGTGCCCCCCCTCAGGACTCAGTCGCAGAGGAGTCCCCGGCTCTCAGCACAGACCACATCGACTTCTTCAGCGCCAGAGAGAAGTTCCAGGGCCTGACTCAGGATGGGAGGACCCTCTGCTTTTCTGATCAGGCACTGCAGCAGACTCCTCAGCCCATTCCCAGGACTCCAGGACAGGAGGAGGAGGACCCCTCTGCTGAGGCGACGGAGGAGGAGGAGGTCGAGAAGAGGAAGAGGGTGAGACTATTTGTATTTATTTTACCTTTATTTTACCTTTATTTTACCTTTATTTTACCACGTTAGTCTCAAAGAGATTAACAATCTATTTTCCAAGAGAGACCTGGCCAAAATAGCAGCACACCAAGTTTCAGACAACATTAAAATCGAAGCAGTTTAAAAACATCCATTTACACATTGAACAGGCAATAATTATTTGGGGAGGTGTGATGCATTCTGGGGTGAAAACAGCACCCCACTTTGTCCACCATAGTTTAGACTTTAGCTTTGAACTCATTCAAGGAGACAAGCTCCTGCAATTCAATGTCCTTTTTATAGTTTGTTGAAAGCGGAGGGGAACTGGAACGCTTTTTTTACCCAGTTCTTTACGGGAATTATTTTAATTTCATGTAACCTTTATTTTATCATGGAGTCATACTGAAACCAAGGTCTCTTTTTTTTACAGATCAGCCCTGAATTACAGAAATTACAGAAAATACAAACATCAAAATATAAATCCAAAAGTCAAGCAGAAATAAAAACACGGTCATAAAAAAACGAACATATTCATCAGTAATAAGGTCCTCAATCAGCTGTCTGAATTACCCAAGAGGCACATACGTCTCGTGTCTGAGCCGTTGAATTGCGACTCCACTTTGTCTCTGTACTGACGTTTTGCCTGTTTGATTGCCTTACGGAGGGAATAGCTACACTGTTTGTATTCAACCATATTCCCAGTCATCTTGCCGTGGTTTCATTCTGACATCACCAGGCAGTCCATCAGTTAATAGACCATTTTCAGGTTTTCCCCCTCCACTCGCAGACAGTCTGATCATTTCCCTTTGATAAGAAACTAATTGTTTATTTTTAATAATTTAATTGAAAATGATCACAGTAAGGTTTTTCCGGTACTTTTGTATACTTTTTAGCCAATTGTTCTGAAAGTAGCGCTCACGAGCCAAAAGTGGTCCCCGACAATTGCATACTACGTCACATACAGTATGTGCACCATGTCATCCATCGCGCTCTCTCGCTGTGGTGTACACGGAGCCGTTAAACCCACCCTGCAACCTCATTGGATAACGCTAGCAGGCCTCTTGCAAGCTGTCAATCAAATACGAGGGGCTGAAGCTCATTGGCTAGAACTTTAATTGCTAGGGGGGTGGCCTACGTGGGGAGAAAATGTAGGAAAAATGGCGCAGCACAGCTTCAAGAAAACAGTCGCTTTCAAACTAGGGATTTCGTGGCTAATTGAGGTAAGACAGTAATTCTGCTCATAGATTATGCAGCAGACCTACACATCAGCCCAAAGTGTGAGTTTGAAAAAATACTTTCTTAGGTCGCCAAAGTACCAGAGGATGTCTAATTGTTACCCATAAATGATTTGATACTGAGATAAAAGTGGCTGCATTGGACCTTTTTAAGTTGCAAAATGCAGAATTCGCTCCGCCATTTCCTGGTTGATAAAATTCTAATAATTCGCATTATATTTGACAAAACAAGCACGGAGTCATTGTACCATCTAAACTGTTGTAACATATTGTATTTTCAGCTGTTTGAAGCTGGTGTACAAAACTGAAAGTAAAAGATGCAAAAACTAACCTTAAGAACGGGAAGCATAGAAATTGAGCACAGAACAGATCTACCACTTAGACTTGCTTTCAATGAGTGACAGATCTATAACACACATTTCTATGTGAATTTGGTCAGGTCGCCCCAAAAAAGATACATATTGCAGCTTAAGAAAATTTACTTGCGAACTTTGAAAATAAAATGATCTTTGTAAATTAACTTTAGTTACCAACTTTGCAATGTGAAGACTACTTCTATATTTTATTCTTATTTTGTTTTTCTTCTCTTTTCTCAGGAGAGCATTGTCTCTGTTCACCTCATAGTCACAGAACTGGAGTCCTTGAGGCACACTGTGGCCGCTTCCCCGGGTCCAACCAGCCAACCAGAGTCTACAAGCCTCTCCCAGGACCAGGACATGCGTCAGTCAAACCAGGAAGTAGAGGAGAAAGTTGCAAAGTCACAGCAGGAAGTGAAGGCTGTCAAATAGGAAGTGAAGGATAAAGCAAAAGAGATGGAAGCTGTCTCCCACTCTCCTCCCGTCCCTCTCTCTGGTGATTGGGCAATGGGCTCTGTGCGCCACGTAACCAGACACCTGGAGCAGCGAATGAGGCAGGAGCACGACTCCCCCTCCCCAACTCCCCTGTCCCTCCCACTCACCCCCTCCCACCACCCTACCCCTATCACCCCTCACCACACTGCCCTCTGCTATGCCCCCCTGTCCTCCATGGACTTCCTTTGTCTGGAGGGGATGACTGAGTTTGAGTCGGGCACAGACTGGGGTAGCCTCCCGGGACGAGGACGCGGTGACATCATGAAGGAGACGCGGGAGATGGGGGTGTTCCTTCGCCAGTAGAGCGAGGGTGGAGCCATGGTGCCCAAGTGTGTGGGCCATCTGTGGGGGGAAGGTGTGGAGGCGAGGCAGAAGGGCAGCGACCGGCAGAGAGCCAAACAGGTAGAGGCCCGGATTCGCCAGGCTGGACTGACCCTGCCCTCCCTGATGAAGCGCTCTGCCTCATTGGCTAAGCTGGGCTGTCTAGAGTTGTCGGCCAATGACCTGAGTGGCTGGGATCTTAGCCCTACCGCTCCCGCGATGCCCACCGTGGAACCCCTCCTTTGGTAGCAGCTGACGAGTCCTCCAAGAAACGGAGGGTGCTATCCCACAATGCCCCCTGTCTGACTACTTCTGTCTCAACCAGCAGGGCCGAGTCCCTCAGGACCGGAGTGTAGGGGCCTTGTAAGTGTGGACACACCCCCTCAGAACACTTGCATTCTCCTCCGTCTAATCAGGGCTGGCAGAGGGGGAAAGTTCCTGACTCTGGTCACGCCCCTTCGCCAATGCCCTACCTGATCTCCGTGGCAACACGACAGCAGTATGGAAGGACACAACCCCCCCTACGTAGGCTGAAAAAATGGACTGTCAGCACCCTCTACCACACTATGTGACCCTCACACTGTCCTTTGTATGTGTGTGTGAGCGTGAGACACAGAAAGTGATGAATGTGTGTATGCCATAACTGTTTAATTTCTACTGTATTTCTATCTGGATCTATGTGAAAACAAGCCCAGCCACTTTCCTGAGCCTCTACCTCCTTTGCTTGCCTTTTATTCAAAACTCTGATAGGTCTACAATATGGCTGCCTTCCCTAAGAACATAGGACGAATAGGTGGATCCGTCACTATTGTGCTTAATGCTAACAGAAAGCTTATCTCTTCAGGGCCTGTGTCCACAAAGTGTCTCAGAGCAGGGGCGGATTGGCCCTGGACTTCGATCCAGACCGGCCCACCAGAACCGGCCCCCGTATCCTCCACCACGGCCGGACTGATAATGCTCGCATGTACACACACAACCAGCCCCTAATACAACCACCTAGCTACATCACAACCCCTAATACAACCACCTAGCTACACCACAACCCCTAATACAACCACCTAGCTACATCACAACCCCTAATACAACCACCTAGCTACATCACAACCCCTAATACAACCACCTAGCTACATCAAACCCCTAATGGGGGTATTCTTCATTTCCATCAGGACCATCCTCCACTGTCCTGGTCATGTATTCCTCATTTCCATCAGGGCCATCCTCCACTGTCCTGGTCATGTATTCTTCATTTCCATCAGGGCCATCCTCCACTGTCCTGGTCATGTATTCCTCATTTCCATCAGGGCCATCCTCCACTGTCCTGGTCATGTATTCCTCATTTCCATCAGGGCCATCCTCCACTGTCCTGGTCATGTATTCTTCATTTCCCATCAGGACCATCCTCCACTGTCCTGGTCATGTATTCTTCATTTCCCATCAGGGCCATCCTCCACTGTCCTGGTCATGTATTCCTCATTTCCATCAGGGCCATCCTCCACTGTCCTGGTCATGTATTCCTCATTTCCATCAGGGCCATCCTCCACTGTCCTGGTCATGTATTCTTCATTTCCCATCAGGACCATCCTCCACTGTCCTGGTCATGTATTCCTCATTTCCATCAGGGCCATCCTCCACTGTCCTGGTCATGTATTCCTCATTTCCATCAGGGCCATCCTCCACTGTCCTGGTCATGTATTCTTCATTTCCCATCAGGGCCATCCTCCACTGTCCTGGTCATGTATTCCTCCAATCCTGAAATGTTCAGTCTTTTCTACTGTTACAGCGAGGCTCCTCAGCTCACACTGCAAATTGTCAACAGTTGCTCGGCTATCAAATTGAAGCAAACATTTTGCTGAGCTTTTGAAGGGTTGTCTGTGGAAGACCATTGAATGTTATCTGGGAGAAGTTTCTAGGACCCAGAAGGTCTTCTTTCTTGCCTTTTTCTGTGTCAGAGTGGCTTCCACTTCCTCCAGCTCTGTGTCCTCATCCTGTTCTTTGATCTTCTTATTTGCAAACTGAACAAATGTGTCTGTCGCTGCCTTAATGGGGTCATGGTCTCCTGACATGCCTTTCAGGGTTTCCTGTGTAGCCACAACCATTCGATGGGCAGACAGGATGTCCATCCAACTTGTCTGCAGGTATTTGGACAGTGGTGACGTGTTCTCAAATATCCAAAGAAATATTTGAGCGGTCAGTATCGTCTCATACCGGAGAAGAACCTCAGTAAATCCTCTTGACTTCACCCGAACAGTTGTCTTCGTGTTGGCCTGTCCTTGTATGGCTGATAGTGTGAGGAGAACTTCAACATAGAGACCCTAGTCTGGTTTTTCAAAGGATCCAAAGACCTTCTTCAAAGCTCTATCCTTAAGCCCACCAGCGTGTTTCTCTGATTGGAGATAGGGGTCTGTGTCGAGTGTCCTGGCTCTTCTTCTCCCACACATCCATCCTTTGGTAGGATTCACGCAGTAACACAGCAATGTCGTTAAGGAGAGCAAACAGTGACCCACTCGCTAAGACAATTTCAGTTGTTGTCAGACCAAACCAGATTAAGGACACGTGCATAGCGCCATACATGCACTTGATTGGGGGACTTTGAGGATAACAGAGTAGAGAAGCCCTTATATTTGCCCTGCATATTGGATGCTCCATCCGTAGCTTTGCCAATGCACTTGTCTAATTTGTGTTTATCCACAATATCTGTCAACAGCTGGACAAAGTACTGTCCAGTAGATCCCTGACACTTCACAACAGCCACAAGCCTCTCTTGTACGACGTTTGTCACATATCTCATAATGACAGAGCACTGGTCTTGAGAAGTTATGTCCTGAGTTGTGTCGATCTGGACAGAGAACATTCCAGCTTGTTCAATTTCACTTGACATGTTCTCTTGGATAATGCTCTGAATTGTGTGAATGACGGTGTTGACAGTATTTTTTGAGAGGAGTGTGATTAGAGAATCTCTGCCTCTTGCCCCAGGACTGATGTAGGTTCTTGCTTTTCTCAATGCATTCGGTGAGATGTTCTTTCAACCAGACGTCATACATTCCCAGTAGTATTATCATCCAAAAGAAATGACCGTGATCGGTACTGGTGTCCTCTAATGTAGACGCAGCCTCAGACTGCATCCCCCTGTAACTGAGCCCCCATCTTGCCAATGACTTTCACTATGTCTACGACACGTTCCAGCACCTGCCTTCTCCTGCATACCTGCTCTCTGTGGGCAGACACCTGTCTTCTCCTGCGTACCTGCTCTCTGTGGGCAGACACCTGTCCTCCTGTGTACCTGCTCTCTGTGGGCAGACACCTGTCTTCTCCTGCGTACCTGCTCTCTGTGGGCAGACACCTGTCTTCTCCTGCATACCTGCTCTCTGTGGGCAGACACCTGTCTTCTCCTGCGTACCTGCTCTCTGTGGGCAGACACCTGTCCTCCTGTGTACCTGCTCTCTGTGGGCAGACACCTGTCTTCTCCTGCGTACCTGCTCTCTGTGGGCAGACACCTGTCTTCTCCTGCGTACCTGCTCTCTGTGGGCAGACACCTGTCTTCTCCTGCGTACCTGCTCTCTGTGGGCAGACACCTGTCTTCTCCTGCGTACCTGCTCTCTGTGGGTAGACACCTGTCTTCTCCTGCGTACCTGCTCTCTGTGGGCAGACACCTGACTGCCACTGAGCAGACTTTGACTGTCTGCTTTGGAGGACATTAAAACGTTTTGTCTCAGCACTACTTCTGTGCGTGTTGCTCTTCTCATGCTCTTCTACCCTTTGGTGAACATAGTTTTCGAGCTGTCAGTGTCAATGTGTGTGTGAGAGAGCAAGACAAAGGGGGTGAGGCGAAGGGTTGCATAGACGTTCGTTTGGAACCAACAGGTCTGGGGAAAAGAAGGGGTTGGCTCGTGTCGCTCAACCTTCTGACAACTTTTTTATTAATTGTAAAAAAAAAAAAAATGTATAAGGCAGGACGGCCCACCGGCCCAGAGGTTGATCAGCCCACAGGGAATTTTCCCGGTGGTCAGTCCGTTACCATCTGAGTAAGATCTAGGATCAGTTTAGCCTTTTTTAGATCATAATGAATAATATTATATGGACAGATCCTAGATCAGTACTCCTACTCTGAGATGCTTTGTGGTTGTAGGCCCAGATGTGCTGACTGTGTAAAGGGCTAGAGGTTGTTTTCAGAGATTTAGTTTGACTGTTCAATACCTCAGGGCCTGAACCAAATCTGACCGAGCAGCACAACTAGCAGAATGAGCAAAGTCAAATCACTTATAATATCCTTCAAAATCAGTTCAAACAAGTACAGTCTTCTCTCTGTCTTGCGAACATTGACTTCAAGACCACTTGAAGTGAGTGAGTGAGAGAATGTTGTAGACAGCATGTACAGGTATACTGGCACTCTGGAGCTAGTACTTGGTTGCACAGCCATTTGTCCAAGATAACTGGCAACAGGAATTTTATCCACTTTTCAGCAGCTCTAATTCTCTACTCTCTACTCTAATTCTTCAATTTGTGGCCATCAAAAGAGTCCAGACCTAAATCACATCCATAACCTATGACGAGAGCTGAAAACAGAAGTTGTGGTGGAGGGCACCCCTCAAACATTGAAGAATTAGAGCAGTTTGCTGCTGAAAAGTGGGTAAAATTCCCAGTAGAAAAGGTGCTGTAAACTCATTGAGTTTGTCTGCAATTATCTTGGCCAAAGGCTGCACAACCAAGTACTAGCTCTGAGCGTGCCAATAATTTTGACAGAATATCTCCACATGGACGTGTTTTATATCAGATGTTTGCCACTTTTGTGTACATAATAGGAAGTGTGTGTGTGTTTGACTGGCAAGTGTAGTTTTTCCCCATCACTTTATATCAGAAATAACAATGATATATGGACGGGACTTCTCAAATATGCACTTTATTCCTTTATTGTTTGTTTTTATTTTTTAAATGTTCTGGTTTCTACTCTTGTGGAGCATGCTTAAGGAGAGTTAAAAGTGTGTGTGTTAGTACTTGGTGTGTATTGTACAATGCAAAAAAAAATGGTAATGTATTTTTCTAGGACTGGGACTGTGTTTTATCTTTTATGCTGTATATGAAATGTAAGTGCTGTTTTATACCTGCTTCTAACATGCGTCCTTGTCCTGATCTTGTCCACATAATGTAGATGAATTAAAAAAGGCGCATTGTGATCCGATCTTCCTGACCACCTCTGGAGGTAGTCAGACACGCATTGTGTCTGGATATCTTACAAGTGTAGCCGGATCTGGACAGTTTAAACCATTTAAATCATCATAATCCAACCCTCTAAAATCATTGGTGACACCATTGATTTGACCTCAATTTACATACAGGGAGGGACCAGGATATATTCTGATCACAATGCGGACACACTGGACGGATAAGAGACATTTTACTACCCCTGTGTAGATGCAATGACTACAATGTGGGCACAATCCGAATGTGGATAAGATCCGGGGACCTTGGATCCTCTCCTCCAATGAGCTTTGAGAAGAATTGAGGAAACAACTACTGTGGTAATGTTTTCAACTGTCTACAATGACAGCATAGATCAAGACCACTGGTCCAGCATAACATTGAACCAACAAGCTTGAAGTTCAGTCTTCTTTCAACCTCATATATATATATATATATATACTGTGTGACAAAAATGGTCACGTCTGAACAAAGTGTAAGGGATCGATTCAATCCTCATCACCAAAGTTCAGCACTATAGCGCACTTCAAATTTTAAAGCTTGCAATATGTACATTTTATTGGGCGACCTGTCCAAATGCACATAGAAATGTGAGTTATAGATCTGTCACTCATTGAAAGCAAGTCTAAGAAGCTGTAGATCTGTTCTATGTGAGCTATTTCTATGCTTCTTGTGCTTAAATTTTGTTTTTGCTTCTTTTACTTCTGTTTTGTACACCAGCTTCAAACATCAAACAATATTTTTTGGTTATTGAAAATATATTTCAGTGGTTTAGATGGTACAATGATTATCTACACAAAACATTGCTTGTTTTGTCCCAAACTGAAATTAGGCGAACTATTAGATTTTTAACAACCAGGAAATAGCAGAGCGATTTCTGCATACTCCACCTTTTTAAAGGTAATTTCCGATTGTGGAACGCTGCATATGTCGGCTCAAAGTGAATGCAGTCTCTGCGAACATTGCCTTTAAATTTCAATGGCACTATAGTACTACATACATTGTTCAACAAACTAGAGGTACAGCTCCACCCCAGTGTTTTACACTGGTGGTTCTTTAGAGTAGAAGACCATCAAGCGTTCTCTGATGTTGTACTAAAGTGTTCATTTCATTTGAGGTTTTTCCTCACAGAGCAGCTATAAAATCTCTCCTGTGTGTTTTCTCTGATGGTGTTCCTAGTTTGAATGTTGACTGAAACGCTTCCCAGTCAGAGCAGCTATAAGATTTCTCCCCTGTGTGTGTTCTCTGATGGTGTTCCTAGTTTGAATGTTGACTGAAACGCTTCCCAGTCAGAGCAGCTATAAGGTTTCTCCCCTGTGTGTTCTGATTGTTGTTTGAAAGTTGACAAAAGCTCTTCTCACAGTCAGAGCAGCCATTAGGTCTCTCCCATGTATTTTCTCTGATGGTGTTCCTAGTTTGAATGTTGACTGAAACGCTTCCCAGTCAGAGCAGCTATAAGATTTCTCCCCTGTGTGTTCTGATTGTTGTATCAAGTTTGAAAGTTGACAAAAGCTCTTCTCACAGTCAGAGCAGCCATTAGAGGTCTCCCCTGTGTGTTTTCTTTGATGTTGTACCAAACTGCTCTTATATCTGAAACTTTTCCCACAGCCAGAGCAATGGTAAGGCTTCTCTCCAGTATGTGTGAGCTAATGCCTTGTTAATTTTCAGTGCAGCAGTGAGGTTTCTTTGAGTTCTCCATAGACTGGTGTTCTGATAAGGAACTTTCTCCACAGTCTGAATGTTTGGGCTACATCCTGTCAAAGGGTCTTTTAGTTAAATAAAAATACCTACAATTTCCCATTCAATCAATTCCAGTGGTAAATTCAAACACCAATTCAATAAACTATGGTGATCTAAACTTTTTTGTCGAAATTCCTATAATGCTTATATTATCATAATAACACTGACTGAGGCTAATAAGGCTCCCACGTGTCTTCTTCCTTTCCTTCCTTCAGCACTCCAGAATAGTCTAGACAACACAATAAGCCTGGCTGAAGAATAAGTCCGACGTATTTCCTGTTCGTACACAACTAATACTTACTTTGGTAAACTAAATTATTATTATTATAACTTCCTTTTCTTCTTCTTTGATTTTGACACGTTCTTCTATCCTCGTGGGGACCCAAAATTCAATTCCATTCAAAATCCTATTTTCCCTAAACCTAACCCTTACCTTAAACCCTAATTCTAAACCTAACCCTAAACTTAAAATATAATTTGTCCTCATGGGGATGTGGGAAATGTCCCCACTAGGGGAGAACTTTTCCTTGTTTTACTATCCTTGTGGGGACATTTGGGGATTTCGGGTCCCCAACAAGGATAGCAGAACAAGAACATACACACAGTACTTATTTATCCAGCCCTAATCCCAACCAGCCTAATACTCACTTTGGTAAATAAAATTATCCACTTCTTCTTTGATTATGACATTCAACTTGTGCATCCTCCGTCTTCACTGACGCCACCTTTTGGCTCTGGCGTGCTCTGGTCACTATGGTAACAGTCAGGATAATGCAGCTCTGTTAAAGAAATATTGCACATTTGAATTTAGCCTTAACACTATCGCTGCAACAAACTAAAACATTTCAAGTTTATGCAGAAATTCTTGGGTTGTGCAAACCCACAGTTTCATCAGCTGTCCGGGTGGCTGGTCTCAGACGATGCCGCAGGTAAAGCCAGATGTGGCGGTCCTGGGTTGGCATGGTTACACGTGGCCTGCGGTTGTGAGGCCGGTTTGACGTACTGCCAAAGTCTCTAAAATGACATTGGAGGTGGCTTAGGGTAGAGAAATTAACATTGACATAATTGAATCACTCTGGTGGAAATTTCTGCAGTCAGCATGCCATTTGCGCCCTCCCTGAAAACTAGAGACATCTGCGATATTGCGTTGGGACAAAACTGCACATTTTTGAGTGGCCTTTATTGTCCCCAGCACAAATCAAAATCAAATAATAATTTTCACGTGCCGAATACAACAGGTGTAGTAGACCTTACCGTGAAATGCTTACTTACAAGCCCTTAATCAACAATGCAGTTCAAGAAAGAGTTAAGAAAATATTTACCAAATAAAATAACACAATAACAACAGGGCTATATACAGGGGCTACTGGTACCGAGTCAATGGGCGAGGGTACAGGTTAGTCAAGGTAGTTTGTACATGTAGGTAGGGGTAATGTGACTATGCATAGATAATAATAATAATAAACAGCGACTAATAAAAATATGGGGGGAGGTGTTGCTGAACATGTTTCCCAGACAAATTCCTGTGAAGCTGAGAGAGGATCTCGTGCCAAAAAGGTTGTTGAAGTGTTGTGGTTGCAGGTTCACCTGCCACATCTAAAGCCTATTCTTTTGGGGTACTGCTATCTACCGAGTGCTGGCAGTCAGTATCTGGATAATATGTGTTAAATGGCTTGATAGTGTGTGACGTTAAGAGAGATATCTGGGTGACCTGAATATAGACTGGTTTTCATCAATTCTTCACCACTCAATATGAACCTGCTCACTGTAACCAGTGCCTGTAATCTGGTTCATGTTATCAGTCAACCTACCAAAAAGTGTACAAACAATAAAACGTTATTATTCACGTGTATTGATTATATTTTTACTAATGCTGTAGAACTTTGTTCTAAAGGTGAAAACATGAAATTACCCAGGGAATCGATAGAACATCACTCAGATGCACAAAAACAATATAACATTCAAAATGGCTGAGCCTTTCCTTTAGCGGTTATGCCAAGAGGTCCGAACCCCTTGACGAGGTCGCTATAGGTGTTAAAGGTCGTTACAATATCTAGTTAGCTAGCCCAAGTAAATTTACCCCGAGATTAAATGTGCTCTACTCCACATAAACTATAATAACCAGTCCACTCTTTCTTAATATTTTGCAGCCACAATTGTCTTTGATTCTTTTGGAAGGGATGATATCCGTTTTGGTATAATATACATCCGCTTGATATAGAGAATAATCTCCAAACCTGATCACCTCGATTAGCACACATTTACCGCATAGCAGGGGCGTATTCATTACGCTGATTCAGTTGCAAAACGTTTCGCAAACGGAACGAAACGGAGAGGGACCTACCTGAATTTGTCCAATAGAAACTCGTTTTCGTTGCAAAACGCAACTGTTTCGGACTAATGATTACACCCTAGTTTCTCATTGTTGTTGCTTGCTAGGTAACGTTAGCTAGCTAGTCAAAGAAACTTATTAGGTAGGAAGTAGTACATACCCTGCAAAATATATAAAGTAGTACTTACCCCCAAAATATATAGGCTGCGATATCTTCGGTCGAGCTTGAGAGGCTAGTCTGGTTTTCCCCGTTCCTTCGGGGGTTCAAGATAAAAATCGGCACAGCATTTATTCTAGGTATTCATTTCCAATGGGAACAAAGAGCAGGCAGAACAAGCACAAGCTAGCCTGCCTGATTCGATTGGCGTGATCTAGTGAGATGTTGCATATTTCCCTAGGAGAAAGTCTACTCTGTAAATTGCGTGTGTATATTAACTTAACATTTTTACTTTGGCAAATGGTAAAGTCTACAAAACTTCTTCCACTCTGTTCAGCACAGATTCTAGTTTTGGGTACAGAAAACTGTATTAAGATCAAATGTTTCATTGATGAGATATTTGGTATTTATTTGGTAGTGAGTGGAAACGCCAAGCGGATGCTTCACATTTTATACATCCAGTGGAATATCTGTCTCATTGTTCTATCTGTGGTTCATCTTTGACTGTAGGAGCTGATCGCGCCAAAAAGACGTCACAGCCCTTCCGGGATAACAGAATTGATCCTTATTTCATAGCCCTTACACTTGTAAAACCATTGCAGTAGAATGGTTTATCTTAAAACCTTAGCTTCATACATTTGCACATATGCTTCATTACACAATTTCATTTATGGAAATACTGTCATCATAATATAGCTAAAATCTACAGGCAAGGTAATACTTCTGTTAACAGGAGTGAATCTATCAAACAAATACACACACACACACAAAGGATCTGTAGACTCAGAGGTAAATACATCTCTCAATGTTTAACCGTTGTTTCCATAGCTCTTACTACAATCGGGTTGCATTGACACATGTTCTGTACTAACTTTCCCTGGGACATCAACTAGTCAAAATATAAAACCTGTTGTTTAACAAATCTGCTAGGGCCTTCAAAAAGTTGGTGCTGACTTAGAGGGTTCCCTTCTAAACTTGTCAAACAAAAACAACCTTCAAATCACATACACGTGTTTAGCAGATGTTATTGTGGGTGTAGTGAAATGCTTGTGTTTCTAGCTCCAACAGTGCAGTAATATCTACCAATACACACACACATCTAAGTAAAGGAATGTAATTATGAATATATACAGTTGAAGTCAGAAGTTTACATACACTTATGTTGGAGTCATTAAAACTTGTTTTTCAACCACTCCACAAATTTCTTGCAACTTGGTTGAAATCCCTGTTTGGAAGTTGGGGATCCCAAATTGCCCAATGGGCTGCAGTGTTTGTTTTTTTTGCTTAGTCTGCCTAATTGTATTACTAACATGCTGTAAGGCTATCTGTAGCTCCCTGGCTGATAAGGTCTCAGCTGCCATCATGTTTAATGCTCCTCCATAGGATTGTGAGACTGATGAGCTGCCGACGCTGGATGAGAGTCCCTTCCCCCTGTAGATGAGTAATAATTGTATTCTACTGGATCTTAGCCTGTCGCTCTGACATTACTCGTCCATATATTTACAGTTGAAGTCGGAAGATTACATACACTTTAGCCAGATACATTTAAACAATTCCCTGTTAACAATTCAATAACAATTCCCTGTTTTAGGTCAGTTAGGATCACCACTTTTTATTTTAAGAATGTGAAATGTCAGAATAATCGCAGAAAGAATGGTTTATTTCAGCTTTTATTTCTTCCATCACATTCCCAGTGGGTCAGAAGTTTACATACACTCAATTAGTATTTGGTAGCATTGCCTTTATATTCTTTAACTTGGGTCAAACGTTTTGGGTAGCCTTCCACAGGCTTCCCACAATAGGTTGGGTAAATTTTGGCCCATTCCTCCTGACAGAGCTGGTGTAACTGAGTCAGGTTTGTAGGCCTCCTTGCTCGCAGACACTTTTTCAGTTCTGCCCACACATTTTCTATTAGATTGAGGTCAGGGCTTTGTGATGGCCACTCCAATACCTTGACTTTGTTGTCCTTAAGCCATTTTGCCACAACTTTGGAAGTATGTTTGGGGTTATGGTCATTATGGCCAAACAGTCCTATTTCTGTTTCATCAGACTAGAGGACATTTCTCAAAAAAGTACGATCTTGTCCCATGTGCGGTTGCAAACCGTAGTCTGGCTTTTTTATGGCGGTTTTGGAGCAGTGGCTTCTTCCTTGTTGAGGGGCCTTTCAGGTTATGTCGATATAGGACTCGTTTTACTGTGGATATAGATACTTTTGTACCCGTTTCCTCCAGCATCTTCACAGGGTCCTTTGCTGTTGTTCTGGGATTGATTTGCACTTTTAGTACCAAAGTACATTAATCTCTAGGAGACAGAACGCGTCTCCTTCCTGAGCGGTATGATGGCGGCGTGGTCCCATGGTGTTTATACTTGTGTACTATTGTTTGTACAGATGAACGTGGTACCTTCAGGTGTTTGGAAATTGCTCCCAAGGATGAACCAGACTTGTGGAAGTAGCATTAAACCCTGAGATGGGATTGCTAGCAAGGCTGGAAATTCAAAACATCAAAAATCTAATAATTTCAATTTCTCAAACAATCAACTATTTTACACCATTTAAAAGATAAACATCTCCTTAATCTAACCACATTGTTCGATTTTCAAAGAGGCTTTACGGCAAAAGCATAAAGTTAGATTATGTTAGGACAGTACATAGCCAAAAAAGTACAAACATCCATTTTCAATTCAAGGTCAGGCGTCACCAAAAGCAGAAACCAGCTAAAATTATGCACTAACCTTTGACAATCTCCATCAGATGACACTCCTAGGACATTATGTTATACAATACATGCATTTTTTGTTCCATCAAGTTCATATTTATATCCAAAAACAGCATTTACAGTCGCGGTGAAATTCTGAATTTTTTTCGCCTCAAATGCTTCCTTGAATTCAGCGTTACAATTTACAAAATTACTATTCGAAAACATTGGTAAATTATAATATTGTCATTCAAAGAATAATATATTATCATCTCGTAAATGCTACCGCATTGCCAGATCTCAAAATAACTTTACTGGGAAACCACATTTTGCAATAAACGGGGTACAATGCTAAGAACAATAGGCTAGGCTATACAGTTAGCATCATCTAATATCGATAATGAAATTGTTAATATCCCCTTACCTTTGATTATCTCCATCAGAAGACACTTCCAGGTATCCCAGGTCCAGAACAAATGTGGTTTCTTTCGACAAAGTTCATAATTGATGTCCAAATAACTCCAAGTTGTTAGCGCTTCGGTAGGCTACTAAAAAGTAGGGGGGTGGGAAGTCACAACGTAAAGTTAAAAAAATAATCTATTTACGTTCGTTCAAACATGTCAAACGTTGTTTAGCATCAATCTTTAGAGCCATTTTTAACGTGAAACATCAGTAATGTTTCAACCCGACCTCTCCTGTGTCTTGAGAAACGTTTTTGAAAAATGTCTCGCCTGACACGAACTCAAATGATTGCGCAGGTGCGGGCAATAATGAAGTGACGACATCCCAGGGAGGTCAACTTCTCTTCCTTGTCATCCGGTCTCTGTTCATCATAGACGCTTCAAACAACTTTATAAAGATCGCTGACATCTAGTGGAAGCCGTAGGAAGTGCGAAATGAATCCTTTCTCACTGTGTTATCTATTAACAATGACTAAAAAAAAATAGTACAGCCACAAAATTCTTTTTTTTTTCTCAGGTTTTTGCCTGCCATATGAGTTTTGTTATATTTACAGACACCATTCAAACAGTTTTAGAAAATTCAGAGTCTTTTCTATCCAAATCTGGTAATAATATGCATATCCTAGCTTCTGAGTTGGTGTAGGAGGCAGTTAAAAATGGGCACAATTTTTTTTCAAAATTCTCAATACTGCCCCCTAGCCCCAACAGGATAAGACAAGAAACCATTTTTCTTGTTATTTAATATTGTGCTTCTCATAATTGTAATAGACAAAAAATATTGTATTTGCACACCCCAATAAGGGTTTAGTTAAGGGTGCTGAAGGCGTCTCAATTAAATTCACGGTTGTTGTTTGCCTTTCATTCATTGATTGGTGATATTGATTTGTGATTGATCTGGGGGTTTTTTATGCCTGTTTTTGGAATTTTGAATAAATCTGATTAATTGTTCTGAAACCCTGTGTCATCAAATAGTCATACAAGTGCATGTCATTTTACTCTGGGTTTATGAAATAGACTTGATTAATTAAGGATCTCTAACTAATTTTCTTGGTTAATCATTTAATTGGGAACCTGAGAAGCTGGTATAATGGAACCTGGGACCCAAACTATAGGTACTGAATGCATTGCTAAGCCAACCCAGTCTATAGTGGGCACTCTGTTATAGTGCTCTATGGCAGAAGCTCTAGCCTGGCTTATTGGTGTTCTTCCATGCCGTCCCTAGGAGGGGTGCGTCACTTGAGTGGGTTGAGTCACTGACGTGATCTTCCTGTCTGGGTTGGCACCCCCCCTTGGGTTCGTGCCGTGGGGGAGATCTTCGTGTGCTATACTCGGCCTTGTCTCAGGATGGTAAGTTGGTGGTTGAAGATATCCCTCTAGTGGTGTGGGGGCTGTGCTCTGGCAAAGTGGGTGGGGTTATATCCTTCCTGTTTGGCCCTGTCTGAGGGTATCGTCGGATGGGGCCACAGTGTCTCCTGACCCCTCCTGTCTCAGCCTCCAGTATTTATGCTGCAGTAGTTTATGTGTCGGGGGGCTAGGGTCAGTCTGTTATATCTGGAGTATTTCTCCTGTCTTATCCGGTGTCCTGTGTGAATTTAAGTATGCTCTCTCTAATTCTCTCTTTCTTTCTTTCTTTCTCTCTTTCTCTCTCTCGGAGGACCTGCGCCCTAGGACCATGCCTCAGGACTACCTGACATGATGACTCCTTGCTGTCCCCAGTCCACCTGGCCGCGCTGCTGCTCCAGTTTCAACTGTTCTGCCTGCGGCTATGGAACCCTGACCTGTTCACCGGACGTGCAACCTGTCCCAGACCTGCTGTTTTCAACTCTCTAGAGACAGCAGGAGCGGTAGAGATAATCTCAATGATCGGCTATGAAAAGCCAACTGACATTTACTCTTGAGGTGCTGACTTGTTACACCCTCGACAACTGTGAATATTATTTTTTGACCATACTGGTCATTTATGAACATTTAAACATCTTGGCCATGTGCTGTTATAATCTCCACCCTTCACAGCCAGAAGAGGACTGGCCACCCCTCATAGCCTGGTTCCTCTCTAGGTTTATTCCTAGGTTTTGGCCTTTCTAGGGAGTTTTTCCTAGCCACCGTGCTTCTACACCTGCATTGCTTGCTGTTTGGGGTTTTAGGCTGGGTTTCTGTACAGCACTTTGAGATATCAGCTGATGTAAGAAGGGCTATATAAATACATTTGATTTGATTTGAATTTTGTAAATGGCATCGCCGAAGTTGGGGATCTGTAGGATAGTCAATTTTACGAGGGTATGTTTAGCAGCGTGAGTGAAGGAGGCTTTGTTGCGAAATAAGAAGCCGATTCTAGATGTAATTTTGGATTGGAGATGTTTAATATGAGTCTGGAAGGAGAGTTTACAGTCTAGCTAGACACCTAGGTATTTGCAGTTGTCCACATATTCTAAGCCAGAAGCGTCCAGAGTAGTGATGCTAGTCGGGCGGGCAGGTGCGGGCAGTGATCGGTTGAATAGCATGCATTTAGTTTTACTAGTTTTTAAGAGCAGTTGGAGGCCACAGATGGAGTGTTGTATGGCATTGAAGCTCGTTTGGAGGTTTGTTAAAACAGTGTCCAAAGAAGGGCCAGATGTATACAGAATGGTGTCATCTGCATAGAGGTGGATCAGGGAATCACCCGCAGCAAGAGCAACATCGTTTATATATACAGAGAAAAGAGTCGGCCTGAGAATTGAACTCTGTGGTACCCCTATAGAGACTGCCAGAGGTCCGGACAACAGGCCCTTTGATTTGACACACTGAACTCTATCTGAGAAGTAGTTGGTGAACCAGGCTAGGCAGTCATTTGAGAAACCAAGGCTGTTGAGTCTGTCAATAAGAATACGGTGATTGACAGAGTTGAAAGCCTTGGCCAGGTCGATGAAGTCGGCTGCACATTACTGTCTTTTATTGATGGCGGTTATGATATCGTTTAGGACCTTGAACGTGGCTGAGGAGCACCTGTGACCAGCTCGGAAACCGGATTGCACAGCGGAGAAGGTACGGTGGGATTCGAAATGGTCAGTGAACTGTTTGTTAACTTGGCTTTCGAAGACATTAGAAAGGCAGGGCAGGATGGATATCGGTCTATAACAGTTTGGGTCTAGAGTGTCCCCCCCTTTGAAGAGGGGGAGGACCGCGGCAGCTTTTCAATCTTTAGGGATCTCAGACGATACGAAAGAGAGGTTGAACAGACTGGTAATAGGTGTTGCAACAATGGCGGCGGGTAATTTTAGAAAGAGACGGTCCAGATTGTCTAGCCCAGCTGATTTGTACGGGTCCAGGATTTGCAGCTCTTTCAGAACATCTGCTATCGTGATTTGGGTGAAGGAGAAGTTGGGAGGCTTGGGCAAGTAGCTGTGGAGGTGCGGAGTTGTTGGCCGGGATTGGGGTAGCCAGGAGGAAAGCATGGCCAGCCGTAGAGTAATGTTTATTGAAATTCTCGATTATCATGGATTTATTGGTGGTGACAGTGTTTCCTAGCCTCAGTGCAGTGGGCAGCTGGGAAGAGGTACTCTTATTCTCCATGGACTTTACAGTGTCCCAAAACTTTTTGGAGTTAGAGCTACAGGATGCAAATTTCTGTTTGGATAAGCTAGCCTTTACTTTCCTAAATGACTGCGTGTATTGGTTCCTGACTTCCCTGAAAAGTTGTATATCGCGGGGACTATTCGATGCTAGTGCAGTCCACCACAGGATATTTTTGTGCTGGTCGAATGCAGTCAGGTCTGGAGTGAACCAAGGGCTATATCTGTTCTTAGTTCTAAATTTTTTGAAATGGACATTTAAGATGGGAGAAAACAATGTAGGAATGGGCAGTGAGGGACTCCAACTTCTCCAACTACAATGTAAGAAAACCACACATGGACAATGTACATGTTACTAATTCTTCAATGTCAATCTCATTTTCAGTCTCTTCCATTTTTTCGTAAGGTTCTTCAAAGTGTTCAATCTGCTGTTCTAAGTGTCGTCTGACCTCCGTTACATCAGGGTATTTATCACTTCTCTGCACCATGCATCTCCTGCTCTTTCGGTCACAAACCATCTGGTCCGCAAGGGAATGGCAGTCCTTGTCCACCTTTACTGAATTCAGCATTAGAGTGGCATGTTGTTGTATTGTAAATACACACTGTGTCCCAGATGATTGGACACATTTCTTCGCAGGTAGACTGCAGAATTTGGAAAAGCCAATTTGATGTTCTGAATATTTATTTTTAAAAGCTGCATGCATAATTTTATTTAAATAAATCTTGTATATTAAAACATACAATCTACCTGCAGTGAACCGCTCAACATTTCCATTACATTACATTCAGTCATCAAACAGACACTCATCCAGAGCGACCCACAGAAGCAGCCAGGGTCAGTGCCCCGCCCAAAGGCACAACAACAGATCTCCCACCAAGTCAAAACAAGGACCCGAACCAGCAACCAATCGGCCACCGGCCCAAGCTCCCAACCCAACGCATTTTATTGAAGGGAAACAATAACAGTCTTGAACTTATTTTGGCAGCATAGTGATATATTCTTATATACTGTACAATGAGGAATTCAACTACACAATACTAGTCTTCTCCCATTTTTTAACCATTGCCCCCACCCACAAGGTGTATAAACAACAACAATAAATAAGAATAAGATAATAGATACAAAACAAAAACGCGAAGAACATAAATCAATCAACTCTAATTAGCACATGTAGGACAGTATGCAAGTGTGTGTGCATGGACTTTGCAGATGTATTTCTCACATGTGCAGCACATAGTATTTGTTTTACAGTTCTTCTTTGGGGGGCAGAATTGGCATCTCCTCCTCTTGCCTGCCCCAGCTGCAGCCTCAGGTGGATCAGGACAAGATTCAGCCCCCTGAACAGCTTTCACAAGTGCTGCAGAGGCTTCTGTGCAGGGGAGGTGCTCCCTTCTTTGAATGTGTGGGGTTACAAGTACCTTTCCCAGCTGCTCCAGGAACACCCTCTTCTTGTTCGGCTTATCAGGCATCCAGGTAGTGTTGATCTTGTTCATATCACGAAGGCATTGTATGAGCACACATCGATGATGTTTTGGAAGATGACCAGGGGCCAGAGGGCAGTCATCCACCTGCAACTGTAAGTTCCAATCACCTTGTCCAGGTTGTCCACGCCTCCTTTGTTGTGGTTGTAGTCCAGGATGATGGCTGGCTTCCTGTCCTCAAGGTCACTGATCTCAGCCGTTTTGTGCAGTGTGCTCAGGAGGACCACATTATTGTTCCTCTTTGGGAGGTAAGAAACTAGAGTGATGGTGGGGGTGAAAGCAAACTTTGATGAGAAGGCCTCTCTCCCCCTTGTTGTAAGGAGTGCAGGGGGGAGCTCAGGCTTGTTCTTTCTAACTGTGCCAACCATGGTGATCTTCCTCTTCAGGAGCTGCTGGCTGAGGTCATAAGAGGTGAAGAAATTGTCACATGTGAAATTGTGCCCATCAGTCCATCTGTCACATCAAGCACAACCCGCATCCCCTGGTTCTTCTCTGGGCCTCCACTGGTCGGCTTCCCTGTGTAGACTTGCATCTTCCAAGCGTAGCTGGATTGTGCGTCATAGGCCACACATATCTTGATGCCATACTTTGCTGGCTTGCTGGGCATATACTGCCAGAAAGGACAGCGACCTTTTGACAAAAAAGATTACTATCAGTAATTAGTATCACATAAATCAATGATATTACAGCAATACATAATACAATTAACAGTGAAAATCACTTGCATTACAGATATGAAGAAAACAAAATGTACCTCAGAATGGAACCAGTTGCTCATCCACTGTTACTTCAGGCCCAGGGTTGTAGAGGTGTGACAGACGCTCCACACACTTCTCCCAGACCTCTCCTATGGCCACCAGTTTGTCTCTCGAACGTCTTGCAGGTCTTGACTCACTGTTATCAAATCGTGGTAATCTTGAGAAAGTATGAAAGACTTTCAGCGGCATCGTGGGACGCCATATCAGAGGTCACCTGGAGAAATGCTGGAGTTGACTTCCGTCACCTGTTCAATGAAGAGTACCACTTTGATGGGGAGACGTTCGTGGAGGGGCGGAAACTCATCACAGATGGTGTGAGCTCTGTCAAAGCCAGCATCAAGCGAGGGAACTTTGAGGCAGCAAGACAGAAGCTGGGAGACATTTTACACACCTTACAGGTGATTTAAATGGTTTTCATTATCTCCTTACTCCACAAGACAAGAGAGTGCTTTCGTTGAAATATTAGTTTTGCTAAAATCATTTAAAAATAATTTATACTCATTAATAAATGAATAACATGGCATTTGTCATAAGACTATTTTAAACAACTTGTCATTCATATATTTTCAGGAATTTTACAGTCACAGTAACTGGATAGAACTGGGCAACAGATTTCCCCATTCAAATCTCATCAGATCAGATGTGTGTCGGACATCGGCCCTGTTGCAGGTATTGTGAGGGAGTGCGTCTGGGTGTGTGTTAAAGACGGGGAGTAGTTTGAAAATGGCTGAATAAGTTTGAAGATGGCTAATTGCCAAATGAAACATGCAGGTTGATGTTCCTCTGAAGAGACCAGGGGTCTAACATTCAGGTTCGCCAACATTCCTTAAACATTCAACAGTTTTGTCAAGAGGTGATTACCAAAGGGAGAAGGGTGCAGAGGATGCCAAGATACATGCAGAAAGTGTTTACTCAACTCAGGACAACAAACTGATACAGACCAGTGCACTATACTGCTGAAAGAACAGCCACATGCCAATTGTTAGAGTTTCTTTGTCCTGAATTGGTGGTTGCCAAAATAGAGTCATGTTATACTGTAAGGAAAATTTCAAGTAGTGTTATGTTACTGACCTAAAGATATTGTATCTTAATTTGACCCAATTTCTCACTGCAGGAAAATAATCCTGCAGCAGCAGGAAATGTGAATTACTACATGAATTATAATTAATTGACATTTGTTTGTAGGGGTTGATACATATTTCGTAAGGGCAAATCAAGTCTGAGATTTGAAATTACAAACTTTAGAAGCCTTGAATACACTACCATTTCGTGTTTCCTACTGTTCAGAAAAATTCCTGCAACAACAGGATGATCAAATTAAGATCGAGCATCTGTAGGACCAGGCTAGTAGCATACTGACTGGCAGAGAAGAAACCTCAATGTAATAATATACAAGATCCTGATGGCAGTTGTACGTCACTCTTATTATGAACCAGAACAATGAAACCAAAGATATTTCCACTGTAAAAAGATATCATGCCAAAGCAACACGTGACAACAGTGAAAGGTTTCTTGTAAATCATGTTGGCACGGCACTTCCTGCTTCTCCAGCAGATTAGTAAGAATGTCCTTTTTCCCTTTATTCAGATTACAACCTCTCAATTTCGGTTATTTGAAAATGAAATAATGTCCAAAATATTGCTATTTTTAATTCAATCCTTAGAAAGCTGGCTGCAATTTCAGTTTAATCCACCAGAAACTAATATTATGGTTAAACTCAAAAAAAGTAATTGATAAAAAAACAACTATTTTGGGATAAAAAAGGTATAATATTTGTAAATGATATCATGAATAGGACTGGTGGAGTTGTGTCACACATGCAGCTAATAAAAATATATGGAGATGTCTGCTCTACCCAGAATTACAACAGACTAATTACAGCATTACAGCAAAAATGGAAGGGTCAAGTGGAATGGGGAGAAAGTAACGGACTTGTCTGTCGGCCCTGCATTAAAGACCAACATTAGCTGAAGAATTGCAACATTTACCTGGAGCTAACTCTGCAAATCACACTGATGGGTTAGTTTTCCATTAGTTTACTCCAATTAGGGGAGGGAGGTTAGGGGGAAATAATGAAAGGAAATACAGTGCATTCGGAAAGTATTCAGACCCCTTGACTTTTTCAAATTTATTACGTTACAGCCTTATTTTAAAATTGATGAAACTATTTTTTTCCTCATCAATCTACACACAGCACCCCATAATGACAAAACAAAATCAGTTTTTTTTTTACATTTTTGAAAATGTATTAAAAATAAAACAAATACCTTATTTACATACATTTTCAGAACCTTTGTTACGAGACTCGAAATTGAGCTCAGGTGCATCCTGTTTCCATTGATCATAAACAGATATCAAACATGTCAATGCAACAGGTGACAACAGTGAAAGGTTTCTTGTAGATAATGGTGGCACGGCACTTCCTTGTTGTGTTGTATAAAGAGACCAATCATCTGTGTGAATCAGATCTCTTTATAGGAGACACTTCTGATCCTGTGGCATAACAAGGTAGGCACTGGTCTGTTTGTTAATCTTTGTAGTTAACTGTGCTGTTTGGTTGATAAGGGTGTGGGCAGTAGTTATGAAGGCTGAAAAGAAAAGGATAAGAGCAGTGTGTGGGGTCTGGGTGTGACAGCTCAGGTGTCCATGGAAAAACATATTGACTGATTGGAACACATTTGGAAGGTATACTTTGCTGCACGATTAAATTTCACAAATTAAAACTTATTAAGACTACTTCAGTGTATAAATGGATATTATATTTTGCTAATAGTTATAGTTTAAATAGGCTCATTCTAGTGCTGTGTGTAATTTCAAATTCTACTGGGGAAAAGTGAATTTATTGTATCTGATGTAGAAAATAATTAGATGTTGTCAGACAGTTGTAAAAGTTCTATCTTGGTCCAGTTGATGTTACAAATGTTATTTTCTTCTAAATCACAACATAAAAAGCACTAAAGATGTGATGGTGAAGGGTTACATAAAACACAAGGCATAACACATGATTTTAGTGATCTAAAACCAAATAATGTATTTACATAAGTATTCAGACCCTTTGCTATTAGACTCGAAATTGATCTCAGGTGCATCCGGTTTCCTAACTACCTACAGTGCACTTGGAAGTATTCAGACCCCTTCCAATTTTCCACATTTTGTTATGTTACAGCCGTATGCTAAAATTTATTAAATACATGTTTTCCCTCATCAATCTACACACAATACCCCATAATTACAAAGTGAAAACAGGTTTGTAGTATTTTTTGCAAAAGTATTAAAAATAAAAAACAGAACTTTATTTATATAAGTATTCAGACCCTTTGATATGAGACTCGAAATTGATCTCAGGTGCATCCGGTTTCCATTGATCATCCTTGAGATGTTTCTACAACTTGATTGGAGTCCACCTGTGGTAAATTCAATTGATTGGACATGATTTGGAAAGGCACACACTTGTCTTTATTGTGTCGAGGCACGGATCTGGGGAAGGGCACCAACAAATGGCTGCAGCATTGAAGGACCCCAACAACACAGTGGCCTTAAATTGAAGAAGTTTGGAATCACAAAGACTCTTTCTAGAGCTGGCCGCCCGGCCAAACTAAGCAATCGGGGGAGAAGGGCCTTGGTCAGGGAGGTGACCAAGAATCCGGTGGTCACTCTGACAGAGCTCTAGAGTTCCTCTGTGGAGATAGGATAAAATTCCAGAAGGACAACCATCTCTGCAGTTTTCCACCAATCAGGCCTGTATGGTAGATTGGCCAGACGGAAGCCACTCCTCAGTAAAAGGCACATGACAGCCCACTTGGAGTTTGCCAAAAGGCACCTAAAGACTCTCAGACCAAGAGAAACAAGATTATCTGGTCTGATGAAACCAAGATTGAACTCGTTGGCCTGAATGCCAAGCGTCACGTCTGGAGGAAACCTGGCACCATCCCAATGGTGAAGCATGGTGGTGTCAGAATCATGCTGTGGGGATGTTTTTTATTTGAAACTAGTCAGGATTGAGGCAAAGAAGAACGGAGCAAAGTACAGAGAGATCCTTGATGAAAACCTGCTCCAGAGCACTCAGGACCTCCGACTGGGGTGAAGATTCACATTTCAACAGGATGTAGCATAGCAAGAGCAGCATCTGTAGGACCAGGCCAGTAGCATACTGACTGGCAGAGAATAAACATTAATGTAATAATATACAGGATCCTGATTGCAGTTGTACGTCACTCTTATTATGAACCAGAACAATGAAACCAAAGATATTTCCACTGTAAACATGTCATGTCAAAGCAACAGGTGACAACAGTGAAAGGTTTCTTATAAATCATGGTGGCACGGCACTTCCTTGTTGTGTTGTATAAAGAGACCCATCATCTGTGTGAATCAGATCACTTCATAGGAGACACACTTGACATAACAAGGTAGGCACAGGTCTGTTTGTTAATCATTGCAGTCAAATGTGCTGTTGATTGATAAGGGTGTGGGCAATAGTTATATATATATATATATATATATATATATATATATATATATATATATATATATATGAGTATATATATATATATATATATATATATATATATATATATATATATATATATATATATATATATATATATATATATATATATATATATACATACAGTGAGGGAATAAAGTATTTGATCCCCTGCTGATTTTGTACGTTTGCCCACTGACAAAGAAATGATCAGTCTATAATTTTAATCGTAGGTTTATTTGAACAGTGAGAGACAGAATAACAACAAAAAAATCCAGAAAAACGCATGTCAAAAATATTATAAATTGATTTACAAGGAAATAAGTATTTGACCCCTCTGCAAAACATGACTTACTACTTGGTGGCAAAACCCTTGTTGGCAATTACAGAGGTCAGACGTTTCTTGTAGTTGGCCACCAGGATTGCACACATCTCAGGAGGGATTTTGTCCCACTCCTCTTTGCAGATCTTCTCCAAGTCATTATATATATATATATATATATATATATATATATATATATATATATATATATATAGTGCCTTCAAAGTATTTACAACCCTAGCCTTTTCCAACATTTTGTTGTTACACAGTGGGATTAAAATGGATTCATCATTTTTTGTCAACGATCTACACAAAATACTCTGCCGTATCAAAGTGGAAGAGAAATTCTAGTATTTGTTTTAAAATAATGGTAAATAAAACACATATATATTGATTACATAAGTCCTCTAACATGTATTTAGAGTTTAAATGGGCTCATGTTCTAATGATGTGTGCAATTTCAAATTCTATTGAGGATAATTGAATTTGTTGTATCCCATGTAGAAAATAATTACAAGTTGTCCGACAGTTATTTGTTGTGAAAGTTAGAATATGTGCCCATTTACATGTTACGAACAACTTTGGCAGTGAAAGCAGCTGTGAGTCTTTCTGGGTAAATCTCTAAAAGCTATCCATGCCTGGATTATGCAATATTTGTCCATTTATTGTTTTCAAAATTCTTCAAGCTCTGTCAAATTGGTTGTTGATCATTGCTAGACAACCATTTTCAGGTCTTGCAATAGATTTTCAAGTAGATTTATATCAAAACTGTACCTCGGCGACTCAGAAACATTCACGGTCTTCTTGGTAACCAACTCCAGTGTAGATTTGGCCTTGTGTTTTAGGTTATTGTCCTGTTGAAGGTGAATTCATCAGTGTTTGGTTGAAAGCAGACTCAACCAGGTTTTATTTTAGGATTTTGTCTGTGCGTAGCTCCATTCTGTTTCTTTTTCATCCTGAAAACCTCCACAATCCTTAACGATTACAGGCTTACCCATAACATGATGCAGCCACCACTATAATTGAAAATATGGAGATTGGTACCGTAATACTAACATGTTTCTAGCAGACCACCATAGTCCCTGTGCCCAAGCACACTAAGCGCTTTCTCACTTTTTGTGCAGTATTACTTTAGGGCCTTTTTACAAACAGGATGCATGTTTTGGAGTATTTTTATTTTGTACAGGCTTCCTTCTTTTCACTCTGTCAATTAGGTTAGTATTGTGTAGTAACTACAATGTTGTTGATCCATCCTCCATTTTCTCCTATCACAGCCATTCAACTCTGTAACTGTTTTTAAGTCCCCATTGGTCTCATGGTGAAATCCTTGTGCAGTTTCCTTCCGCTCCGGCAACTGAGTTAGGACGGATGTCCGTATCTTTGTAGTGACTGGGTGTATTGATACACCATCCAAAGTGTAATTAATAACTTCACCATGCTTAAAAGGGATATTCAAAGTCTACTTTTTTTATGTATACCCGTCTACCAATAGATGCCCTTCTTTGCGAAGCATTTGAAAACCTCCCTGGTCCTTTGTGGTTGAATCTGTGTTTGAATCTCACTGCTCGACTGTGGGACCTTACCATTATCTGTATGTGTGGGGTACAGAGATGAGGTAGTCATTCAGAAATCATGTTAAACACTATTATTGCAACTTATGTGACTTGTTAAGCACATTTTTAATCCTGAACTTATTTAGGCTTGACCATAAAAAAGGGGTTGAATAATTATATGTTGAAAAAAATCCACTTTGACATTATGGGGAATTGTCTGTGTAGACCAGTGGCAAAACATCTATTTTTCTCCATTTATATTCAGGCTGTAAGAAAACAAATTGTGGTCAAGGGTTGTGAAAACTTTCTGAAGACACTGTATGATTAAAATATAATATTATGATAAGTCATGTTGATTGTCCTCTCCCTCCCAACGACAGGTTGATGATGTCATCAGTCCTGGCCGTAGTCTCTCTCCTCCTCCTGCAGACAGGGGTCCAGGGGTTCTTGGTGCTCTTCTCAGGCAGCTCCATGGACCACCTGGAGATCACTAGGGAAGCCATCTTACAGACCACGGCAAAGGTGTGCAAGCAACTAGCCTCTGCTGAGGGAAGAGACTTCACTCTGCCGGTAAGTAAACTAAAGCCACAAAACTAAAGACTACATCAGATCCATATACAGTCACTGTTTTATATTTATACTTTGTCTTAGTAAAGAAAGTATTGGTGTTATGTTTTCTAATGTAGTACAGTATATAGTATAGTGAAATAAATTGTTTTTACAACAATGTGTATTAAAGAGTGTGGTGTGTGTGTGGTGTGGTGTGTGTGTGTGTGTGTGTGGTGTGTGTGTGGTGTGTGTGTGTGTGTGTGTGTGTGTGTGTGTGTGTGTGTGTGTGTGTGTGTGTGTGTGTGTGTGTGTGTGTGTTATAGCCTGGACCACTGACTGCAGAGTCTCTGGCTCTAGCCTGCTCCTCATCGGGTTCTGCTAAGAGTTTTCAGAGTGCCATATCAGACGTCTCCTGGAGAAATGCCAGAGTTGACTTCCGTCACCCGTTCAATGAGGAGTACCACTTTGATGGGGAGACGTTCGTGGAGGGGCGGAAACTCATCACAGATGGCGTGAGCTCTGTCAAAGCCAGCATCAAACGAGGGAACTTTGAGGCAGCAAGACAGAAGCTGGGAGACATTTTACACACCTTACAGGTGATTTAAATTATTTTCATTATCTCCTTACTCCACAAGACAAGAGATATTGCTTTTGTTGAAATATTAGTTATGCTAAAAGCATTTAAAAACAGTATTGTCATTAATAAACGAATAACATGGAATTTGGCATAACACTATTTTAAACAACTTGTCATTGTTATATTTTCAGGACTTCTACAGTCACAGTAACTGGATAGAACTGGGCAACAAATTTCCCCATTCAAATCTCATCAGATCAGATGTGTCGGACATCGGCCCTGTTGCAGGTATTGCGATGGTGTGTGTTAGAGAGGGGGAGTAGTTTGAAGATGGCTGAATGAGTTTGAAGATGGCTATTTGCCAACTAAAGCATGTAGGTTGATGTACTTTTTAAAAATGTTTATTATTTTTTATTTAACTAGGCAAGTCAGTTAAGAACAAATTCTTATTTTCAATGACGGCCTAGGAACAGTGGGTTAACTGCCTTGTTCAGGGGCAGAACGACAGATTTGTACCTTGTCAGCTGGGGGATTAGAACTTACTACTTTTCGGTTACTAGTCCAACGCTCTAACCACTAGGCTACGCTGCCTCCCCTCTGAAGAGACAAGGGATGTAACATTCACGTTCGCCAACGTTCCTTAAACATTCAACAGTTTTGTCAATAGGAGATTACCAAAGGGACTAGGGTGCAGAAGATGCCAAGATAGATGCAGAAAGTGTTTAATTAACTCAGGACAACAAACTGATACAGACCAGTGCACTATACTGCTGAAAGAACAGCCACATTCTAATTGTTAGTGTCTTTGTCCTGAATTGGTGGTTGACAAAATAGAGTCATGTTATGTTATGTCTGTTGGTCATTATACAGAAACAACAGGATGTGGATCAAATATTTCCTCATGCAACATATTGCCTTAGTAAAGGTGATGTAATGGTGTTTTACATCAAAAGTTTTTTTAGATCAAGTAGTGTTGTGTAGCAAAGTACCAGGATGTAGTTTATATTGTGAAACCTCTATCCACCAGATAAGAACACGCCCACATGTCAGAGCTGTGTCGGTAAAGACTGCCAGAACAACATCCTAGAAAACATCATCAGAGACAAGAAGCTGACCTCGGGATATTTTGGCATTGTACCTTTTTTTTCCACCAAACCAAAAGGTAGAGTCAGTCACTAATCTGATTTTAATAAGGTGTGAACTGTGAATTGACCGGAGGTAGCATAGCAATAGCATATCAACCTAGTTTTATGTCTTTATGTGCTTTGGTCAAATGTGCTTTATACAGCTCCTCAACAGCAAAATGAGAAGTTAGCTAAAACACTTACAGAATAGACCTAAAGATGCCTTATCTTAATTTGACCCGGTTTCTCACAGCAGGAAAATAATCCTGCAGAAACATGAAATGTGAAATATTTTATGGATTATAATTAATAAATAAATGTTGTATGGGTAAATCAAGTCTGACATTTTAAATTGGAAATTACAAACTTTAGAAGCCTTTTCAAATCTTGAAAACTGCAAGTTTGCATGGAAAATTCCTGCAACAACAAGATGATCAAATTAAGATACAGCATCTGTAGGACCAGGCTAGTAGCATACTGACTGACCAGGCTGAGAATAAACATCAATGTAATAGCATACAAGATCCTGACGGCAGTTCTAAGTGACCATCGTATTGTCCTGATAATCTCCATCGGTTGGCAGGGAAGTGCAGCCATGGGGGCTCATTGGACCAGACAAGCAGGAAGGAGCCTACGGGTGGGATCAACAAGGACTCACTTGAGTCCAGCCATGGCAACTGGCACACTGCAGCTGCAGAGGTGGCCGTGGCTGCAACCAGCCAGCTGCTGGAGGATATCAGAGGGGCTGCCGGGGACACAGACTTCCTACGGTGGGGAATTGTACTTGATCACATAAGCACTGTTGTGAAGGGTCATGGCATCCGGCTCAAAGGACCATGAACAAAAGGTCTAGGGTTGGAAGAAGGTGTGGCTTGTAAGATCTTTACAGTGCATTCAGAAAGTATTCAGACCCATTTACTTTTTCCACATTTTCTTACATTACAGCTTTATTCTAAAATTCAGAGACTTGTCTCGAAGCCACTCCTGCGTTGTCTTGGCTGTGTGCTTAGGGTCGTTGAACTGTTGGAAGGTGAACCTTCGCTCCAGTCTGAGGTCCTGAGCAGGTTTTCATCAAGGATCTCTCTTTACTTTGCTCTGTTCATCTTTCCCTCGATCCTGACTAGTCTCCCAGTCCCTGCTGCTGAAAAACTTCCCCACAGCATGATGTTGCCACCACCATGCTTCACCGTAGGGATGGTGGCAGGTTTCCTCCAGACGTGACTTATGGCATTCAGGCTAAAGAGTTCAATTTTGGTTTCCTCAGACCAGAGCATCTTGTTTCTCATGGTCTCAGAGTTCTTTAGGGGCCTTTTGGCAAACTTCAAGCAGGATGTCATGTGCCTTTTGCTGAGGAGTGGCTTCCGTCTGGCCAATCTACCATAAAGGCCTGATTGGTGGACTGCTGCAGGGATAGTTGTCCTTCTGGAAGTTTCTCCCGTCTCCACAGAGTAACTCTTGAGCTCTGTCGGTGTGACCATCGGGTTCTTGGTCACCTCCCTGACCAAGGCCCTTCTCCCCCGATGTCTCAGTTTGGCCGGCCGGCCAGATCGAGGAAGAGTCTTGGTGATTTCAAACTTCTTACTTTTGAATGATGGTGGCCATTGTGTTGTTGGGGACCTAGAGTGCTGCAGACATTTTTTGGTACCCTTCCCCCATATCTGTGCCTCGATACAATCCTGTCTTGGAGCTCTACGGACAATTCCTTCAACCTCATGACTTGGTTTTTGCTCTGACATGCACTGTCAGCTGTGGGACCTTATATAGACAGGTTTGTGCCTTTCCAAATCATGTCCAATCAATTGAATTTACCACAGTTGGACTCCAATCAAGTTGTAGAAACATCTCAAGGATGGTCAATGGAAACAGGATGCCCCTGAGCTCAATTTCGAGTCACATAGCAAAGGGTCTGAATACTTATGTAAACTAGGTTTTCCGATTTTTATTTTTAATACGTTTGCAAAAAAGACTAAACCTGTTTTCACTGTAATTATGGGGTATTGTATGTAGATTGGTGAGGGAAAACATGTATGTAATCAATTTTAGCATACGGCTGTAACATTACAAAATGTGGAAAATTGGAAGGGGTCTGAATACTTCCAAGTGCACTGTAGGTAGTTAGGATGGATGTGTTGAGTTGTTGCTTGTAAGACCTTGGAAATACACTACATTGCCAAAACTATGTGGACACTTGATCGTCAAACATCTCATTCCAAAATCATGGACATTAATATGGACTTAGTCCCCCCTTTGCTTCTTTAGCCTCCACTCCTCTTTTACTTTTCCACTAGATTTTGTAACATTGCCTGCGGGACTTGTTTCCATTCAGCCACAAGAGCATTAGTGAGGTCGGGCACTGATGTTGGGCATTAAGTCTGGCTTGCAGTCGGCATTCCAATTAATCCCAAAGGTGGTCGATGGGGTTGAGGTCAGAGCTGTTTGCAAGCCAGTCAATTTCTTCCACACCGATCTTGACAAACCATTTCTGAATGTCATTGTATGCTGTAGCATTACGATTTCCCTTCACTAGAACTAATGGGCTTAGTCCGAACCATGAAAAACTTTACAGTCGGCACTATGCATTGGCGCAAGTAGCGTTTTCCTAACATCCGCCAAACCCAGATTTGTCTGTCGGACTGTCAGATGGTGAAACGTGATTCATAACTCCAGAGAATGCGTTTACACTGCTTCAGAGTCCATTGGCGGCGAGCTTTACACCACTCCAGCCGACGCTTGGCATTGCACATGGTTATCTTAGGCTTTTGTGCGGCTGCTCGACCATGTAAACCCATTTCATGAAGCTCCCGACGAACAGTTCTTGTGCTGACGTTGCTTCCAGAGGCAGTTTGGAACTCAGTAGTGAGTGTTGCTTCTAGATGTTTCCACTTCATAATAACATCACTTACAGTTGACCAGGGCAGATCTAGAAGGGCAGAAATGTGACTAATTGACTTGTTGGAAAGGTGGCATCCTATGACAGTGCCATGTTGAAAGTCACTGAGCTCTTCAGTACAAGCCATTCTATTGCCAATGTTTGTCTATGAAGATTGCGTGGCTGTGTACTCGATTTTATACAGGCTGAAATAGTCGAATCCACTCATTTGAAGGGGTGTCCACATGCATTTGCCATGTAGTGTAGGATTGATGTGGATAACAAGGGTGTGCTTCAGGATGTGGTGGTCTGGAGATTTAAAAAGGAAACTTTAGAAACACATTAAAGTGCAGACATGACAAAGCAGTGCCAGGTGACAATGGGGAATAGACTTAACATATAACATGTATAAACTAAGGTCACTGCCAGGATAAACACAACTAAGGGACATTATTATCAAACTGAGGACATGGATATACAAAGAAATATAACAAGTTAAAGGTAAAATAGTACACAGCGATTCCATAACCTCCAAACAACCAAATGTGCTCTATTTATCTGTGTGTGCAATAAAATCAAGTATTTGATTCCTGCTCATTGCTCTAACATCCTGACCGATGTACCATAGCGGTATTAACAGTCCCGAACCGAACTTTACAGTCCACCCTAGGCTAGTTATTTTCTTCATGGCCCTTCGAGCCGGATAAGACTGCTGCCATGAAACCAGAAACCTACCAGAAGAAGGTGCCGGGTTCATCCACAAACGCCTTCAAATCACACACAGAACACAGGCAGAACTCTTCAACCCCTTTCAATACCAGCTCCTCCTAGAGATATTAAAAGACATCAACAACCAACCAGACAATACAGATAAACAACATAAGCTCCCATCCCGTGGCAACCTCCTGGAGCAGCTGGTACAGCAGACATCACCTCCGTCAAGCTCCCATCACGTTCAGCATCAGCCTTTGGTTATTCCACAACCTCCAGGCCCTTCTCCTGTGGCAAGCGGGCCACCAACTCCAGGTCTACCCTCTAAAGTGGCCACTGTGCCACACCAGGGTCTTTCTCCTCCAGTGGTCAGCATTCCACCCCATGGGCTTCCATCACCAGTGGTCAGTGTGCAACTTCCGGGCCTTCTCTCTCAAGTGGTCAGCGCGCCACATCCGTGCCTTTCCTCTTGTGTGACCAGCATGCCATGCCCTTCGGGTACCTCTCCTGTGGCAAGTGTGCAACCTCCAAGATGCCGCCTGGTGGCCAGCATTCCAACCCCATGCCTTCTGGTCGGCAAGACAAACCAAAACCCTTCGCCTTCCTCCTTCTCTGACTTTTGGAGAATGCCGCCCTCCGCTGGAACCTCCACCCTTGATTTTCCGTGGGACAGCCAGGGCCCATCGAACAAAAAGTCCTGAACCTAACTTACAGTCCATCCTAGCCCTAGTCCTTTTCTTCAAGCACATTTATCTGCCTCTGCCCCTGCTGCACATCTGCAACAACTTTTGCACTGCACAAAACATAAAGAGATTCCTTCTTTCTCGCTCTCCTTCTTTCTCTCACTCTCTCAGGATGATGGGGATCTCTAAGAATGGATCTAGAGTTCTGTGTTTTGTGATCGACACCACCGGCAGCATGTCTGACGACATCGCAGCGGTAAGGGAGACGACATCGCTCATCATCAACAGCAAGAGAGGAACGCCAGACGAGCCCTCAGCCTACATCTTGGTCCCCTTCAATGACCCAGGTGAGAGATGGGATGCGTCCTGAATGGTATCATGTACCCTATGGGCCCTGGTCCAAAGTAGTGCACAATGTGGAGAGCAGGGTGTGATTTGCGGTGCAGCCATGATGCATCCTGGCTGACTGACAGTCCCTGGAATCGGACACTCGAATAAGAAAAAAATATGGTAATGTTTACATGACTTATTTTATTGATTTTCTACTGTTTTATAAATCAGAAGACAGCCATCTAGACCTTCCTAGGACCGTGTAAATGTCCTCTGTTGAATAAATGTGTATTTTCCTCCCTCTGGTGGTTCGGCTGCATCATTACATCCATTTATATCACTTCACTGCAACGCTACGTCAAAGGGGCGGTCCTTCGAAAAACATTTATCCAGCTGGACTGCTTCATCGCACGGACATGACAATGCAATCACTGATTTTTGTCTCAAGCAGGCGGATCTAAACTCTCATAGCTCTATGATAAAAAAATGCGACCTACACACTTCCTTAAACCTAAAACAGGTAAGGAAGTAATTTTGGTGTGGAAGTCAAACATTTGTTTTACATCGGAGGCAAACACATTGCGTATGTTCAGAACAACAAAATGGAGCCCTTTACCTAGCCCTTCTCCCTTTGTCTGTAGGAGGGACGCATGCTGCTTAAATGGGCCAAATAATGATTTAGATGTTCACAAATGTAACAGATTTTGACTATCGCTAACGTCATGATATGTTTGCTAATACATAAGGTTAAATAGTTTGAAAAGGCTTATACGCATAACGCATATGACATGGACCTTGTCCTATCCTATTATTTTTGTGCCACAAGACTTTGGGCCCCTGATGCGGACCACGGACCCAGACGTCTTTAAGGCCCAGATCAATGCACTGAATGCTGCTGGAGGAGGGGATATCCCAGAGATGAGTCTATCAGGACTTCAGGTACAGTGACTGACAAACCTGTAGTGTTGGACAGGCATGTACAACCAAAATAAGACTGTATATAACTGTTATGAATTTGTATTTTTGAATTTGCCTTCCAGCTGCCAGTTCAACACAGAATGCATTCCCAATACATTCTAGTGGTGTGCTAGTGTGACTGTGTCCCCTGTGCTTTCTACAGGTGGCTTTAACTGGTGCACCCCCCTCTTCAGAGATCTTCCTTTTCACCGATGCCCCCGCAAAAGACTTTCATCTAATGGGCACGGTGATCGCTCTCATAGAACGCACTAAGTCAGTGGTAAGTAGCTGGGCCTTGTTATACTTTATGTCACAAGCAACATTAACCGGCAATATTTACATTTTCCTGTCTTTTCCATTGCCTTTGGATTTATTGACCTTCACAATCGTAGAGAGATCATCAAATTCCTTTACTTTTCACTATATATCCTCTCTCTATTTTTTTCGCTCCCCCCCCCCCCCCCCAAGGTGTCCTTCTTCCTAACTGGCTCTTTGGGGCTCCGTCGTAGGAGGGCTAGTGACCAGGGCCAAGGACAGATACAGCACAGTCGGATGGTAGTGTCAGACTCCCAGCTCTACAGGGAGCTGTCCCAGTCCTCAGGTGGCCAGGCCATACAGGTCACCAAGACAGAACTGCCCAAGGCCACCAGCATCATTGTGGAATCCTCCAGCTCTTCATTGGTAACCTTGACACCAATAGTAAACATTAGGGTAACACTAGGTCCAACATGTGAAGTTTGGTACAAGAGAGTTCTAATATCCCATAACTCTTTGCATAAATGTGGAACAATTCTAAACAAGGTATCAGCACTGGTCCAATGATTTTATTTATTTTCAAAAGCTTGCACTCGTTTATTAAGACGTTGTCCCAACCTTGTGATGTTGGACCGAGTCTAGCCCCAATGGCCATGCTCCAAGACGAGGCTTCTGTAGTGCAACAACATGTCACCCTGGGAGAGTTGCTTCTGAAAGATGCATCTGCCATTTTTCACCCACCATCTCTCTTTCTCTCTCTCTCTACTCCTCTCCTTCTTTCTTTCTTTCAGGTGACCATTCTACAGGCTGTGCGGAGTCCAGGAAGGGCTGATAATTTCTCCTTCACTGTAGATGAGTCTGTGAGAAACCTGACTGCTTATATTACAGGAAGCTCCCTCTCCTTCACTCTCACCAGCCCCTCAGGTATTCCACAGATTTTTCATTTATCATTTTTTTTAACCAGTGGAGTCTCATTGACATTAAAATCTCTCATCACAAAGTCTCTGTTGTAAAATAGGTCTTCGGATTTCAATAGGACTTCCTGGATATATGTAAACCAGGTCTCTCCAACCCTTTTCCTGGAGAGACATCCTATTGTAGGTTTTAACTCCAACCCTGTTCCTGGAGAGATACCCTCCAGTAGGTTTTAACTCCAACCCTGTTCCTGGAGAGATACCCTCCTGTAGGTTTTAACTCCAACCCTGTTCCTGGAGAGATACCCTTCTGGTATTAAGAAATCACAAACATGCACTCTGTTCAAATCATTAGACATTTATTTATGTTGTAGCTTGGGGCAAATTCCCACCTCTGTTGCTATGGTTATGATGATGTCATCCCACAGGTGTGTCCCAGAGTAGCGGGGAGGTAAATGGGTCTCTGGCAACGATTACAACCGTGGGGAACTTCCTCACACTGGGGCTGGACAGCCAAGCGGGATTATGGGAAATCAGTGTGTCGTCAACTGTGCCCTACTCACTGAAGGTCGTAGGTGAGTGCGACGATGTTGGCTTTTCTGGAGGGTATATTACATACAAATTAGGCAAGTGAGCAACCATTTGTAATAGTGTGCTGAACAGTGTGTTAACCTCTATGGGCTAGGTGGGACGCTCGCTTGCGTCCCACCTACTCAACAGCCAGTGTAATCCCGTGGCGCGATATTCAAATACCTTAGAAATGCTATTACTTCAATTTCTCAAACATATGACTATTTTACACCATTTTAAAGACAAGACTCTCGTTAATCTAACCACACTGTCCGATTTCAAAAAGGCTTTACAACGAAAGCAAAACATTAGATTATGTCAGCAGAGTACCCAGCCAGAAATAATCAGACACCCATTTTTCAAGCTAGCATATAATGTCACAAAAACTAAAACCACAGCTAAATGCAGCACTAACCTTTGATGATCTTCATTCCCACCGAACACTAGCATTCCCACCGAACACTTCCGGTGAATTTACTAAATTACTCACGATAAACATTCACAAAAAACATAACAATTATTTTAAGAATTATAGATACAGAACTCCTTTATGCAATCGCTATGTCCGATTTTAAAATAGCTTTTCGGTGAAAGCACATTTTGCAATATTCTGAGTAGATAGCCCGGCCATCACAGGCTAGCTATTTTGACACCCACCAAGTGTGGTACTCACCAAACTCAGAATTACTATTAGAAAAATTGGATTACCTTTGCTGTTCTTCGTCAGAATGCACTCCCAGGACTTCTACTTCAATAACAAATGTTGGTTTGGTTCCAAATAATCCATAGTTATATCCAAATAGCGGCGTTTTGTTCGTGCGTTCAAGACACTATCCGAAGGGTAAAGAAGGGTGAGGCGGCCGACGCGTTTCGTGACAAAATTTTTTAAAATATTCCATTACCGTACTTCGAAGCATGTCAAACGCTGTTTAAAAAACATTTCTATGCGATTTTTCTCGTAAAAAAAGCGATAATATTCCGACCGGGAGTCGTTGTTTTCGTTCAAAGAGAGAGAAAGTAAACATGGTGTCGGCTAGTGCACGCGCCTCCAGTCTCATGGTTCTCTGATTGACCACTTACCAAAAGTCCTACTGTTTTTCAGCCATGGCCTGCAAAGCCACCATTGATCGTTCTGGCGCCTTCTGAGAGCCTATGGGAGCGTTAGAAAATGTCACGTTATGCCAGAGATCCCCTGTTTTGGTTAGAGATGATCAAGAAGGCCAAGAAATAGTCAGAGAGCGCTTCCTGTTTGGAATCTTCTCAGGTTTTGGCCTGCCAAATGAGTTCTGTTATACTCACAGACACCATTCAAACAGTTTTAGAAACTTTAGGGTATTTTCTATCCAAATCAAACAATTATATGCATATTCTAGTTACTGGGCAGGAGTAGTAACCAGATTAAATCGGGTACGTTTTTTATCCGGCCGTGCAAATACTGCCCCCTATCCCCAACAGGTTAACATTGTATTTAGGTTGGCAGGTGAAGTGTGTGGGTTACACATTGTTACGGAGTACCTACAACTGTTTGCGCCTTGCACAATTTCTGAGATTTTTCAAATAAACTCTATAATTCTTTATTAACAACTGTTGAGCGTATGCTTTTATTCCATGTTCAGAGGTCAAAGAGCTCTTTGACTTTCTCTTTCCAGGTCAGAGCGCCATCGACTTCCTGTTTGACTTTGTGGAGGTGTCCCAGGGACCTCATCCAGCCTTCGCTGTTTTAGAGTCCCGTCCTCAAGCTGGTGAGACAGGATTTATATTATTATTATTATATATTATTTAAGAGATATTTGTCACGTTCGTCTAAAGGAGTAGACCAAGGCGCAGCGTACTTAGAGTTCCACATGTTTAATAAATATGAAACTCACCAAAACAATACAGAAGAAAACGAAGCGTGACGTTCTGGGCTGCTCACAGGCAGCTACACAAACACAAGATCCCACAAAGCACAGGTGGGAAAAGGCTGCCTAAGTATGATTCCTAATCAGAGACAACGATAGACAGCTGCCTCTGATTAAGAACCATACTTGGCCCAAAACAAAGAAATACAAAAACATAGAAAAAGGAACATAGAACGCCCACCCTAGTCACACCCTGGCCTAACCAAAATGGAGAACAAAACCCTCTCTATGGCCAGGGCGTGACAGTGAGACAGGATTTAAACAAACAGTTTGTTAACAGTTGGAGCACAGTGACGCAGGGTGGATATTTACAGGGGCACCAAAATGCTGTCTATGTAGATCAGTTCCTCCATCGTGGTTCCTAACATTGACGTTGATTTAACACTCCTAACTTTTTGGTTCTTTACTTACAAGTTTCTATCGCAGCTTTTAAGTGTAATGTGATTTGCTACTTATACATTAGCTACCTCCTAAACTCCACATTTCTCCACCCCAGGCGGTAATGCCACCCTGCTGGTGTCAGTGACGGGGAGTGACTCTGTAAGTCTGACGGAGGTGGCCCTGGTTGAGGCCTCGGGGTCAGGGGAGGTCAGTGGAACCTTGGAATCAGTCGGCAGCGGAGACTTCCTGGTTACCATGGACAGAATCCCGGATGGGGAGTTTGTTGTGCGTCTGAGAGGAGAGAACAGCGCCACCACCAGGGCATTACCAGACAGCTTCCAGAGACAGTCCTCCACCCGCCTCAGAGCCTCCACTGTTATGGTGACGGTGAGTGCCAAGGTCAAAGGTCAAGAATCAGTTGTTGAAGTTGCCCCTTGACACTGGGTCTGGTCATTTTTTCATTTTACCCTGTGATGGTTAGTGTTGGGAGGTATCCTGGGGAAACTTGTAGCCTACCAATACTGGGTAGTGAGTACACAAAGCTCCATATTTAGATGTATGACTACAGTAGGCAGAACGTTCTGCTGTGTTATGTCTGATTTCAGGCTGAGGCAGAACGTTCTGCTGTGTTATGTCTGATTTCAGGCTGAGGCAGAACATTCTGTTGTCTTCTGTCTGATTTCAGGCTGAGGCAGAATGTTCTACTGTGTTCTGTCTGGTTCAGGCTGAGGCAGAACATTCTGTTGGGTTCTGTCTAGTTTCAAGCTGAGGCAGACTGTTTTGCTGTGTTCTGTCTGGTTTCAGGCTAAGGCAGACTTTTCTGTTGTGTTCTAAGGCAGAAAGTTCTGTGGGAAGAAGGTAGCCTAGTGGTTAGAGTGTTGGGCCAGTAACCGAAAGGTTGCTGGATTAAATCCCCAAGGTAAAAATCTATCATTTTCCCCCCTGAGCAAGGCAGTTAACCCGCTGTTCCCTGGGCGCCGAAGACGTGGATGTCGATTATGGCAGCCCCCCCCCCCCCCCCCCCCCCCCGCACCTCTCTGATTCAGAGGGGTTGGCTTAAATGTGGAAGACACATTTCAGTTGAATGCATTCAGTTGTACAATTGACTAGGTATCCCCCTTTCCCTGTCTGCTTTCAGGCTGAGGCTGAACGTTCTGTTGTGTTCTGTCTGGTTTCAGGCTGAGGCTTAACGTTCTGTTGTGTTCTGTCAGGTTTCAGGCTGAGGCTGAACGTTCTGTTGTGTTCTGTCTGGTTTCAGGCTAAGGCAGAAAGTGACCTGGAGCCTGGAACACTCTTTTCAGTCCTGTTTACTGTGACAACCAACGGGACAGGCGGATCCTTCACCATCCGGGCCACAAATGACCGGGGCTTCCCCTCCTCTTCCCCTACAACCCTGACGCTAGTGACTGGGGTCAGTGCCAACGGTACAGTGACCCTCACGGCCCCCGCCAACACCGCGTCGGGCACGGACGTCACCCTGACCATCGAGGCTGAGTCTCCCGGGGCCACCGACACCAACTACGCCGTCCTGCGCCTCTCCGTTGTTTCACCGGTAACTCTGAGGAACACAGGGTGTTTAGTTCATGTGTTGGCCTGCTTTTTTCTCTGTTCTGGGTGAACAGGTAGAATTACGGTAGCCTGGTCCCAGATCTGTTTGTGCCAACATTCCACTACTTGTCATGACATGGAGTAGCAGGGAGTGGAATGATGGCACAAACAGACAGGTACCCAGGCTAGAATTACATAAAAGATTAAAAGGAAAACTCATGTATTTCCTCCAGGGTTAGTGTCTTTTTAGATATGTGTTAGAACCCAGATAGACTAGCTAACATCATGCCGTCAGCTAATGGGGATCCTAATAAAAATGAGAATTCTTTCCCCTCCCCTGCAGGTGACAGATTTCAGTCGTCCGGTGTGTGATGTGGTCAGCGTAACAGCTAAATGTTCTGACGACTGCAGCCTGTCCATGTGGGAGCTCTCTGCCAACCTGACGGACGGCAATGGGACGGGAATCGAGCGCGTCACCCTGCGCCAGGGCAACGGAACCCTCAACACCACCACGGTGGAGGGCGTGGGGAATATGACCGTGACTCTGGCAGCCTACAGCGCCTCCTGCTGTTCCCCGGAGGTAGAGCTGGTGGCAGTGGACGGCGCGGGGAACGTGGGAACCTGTTTCAGGTCCATCAGAGTGACAGTGGATACCACTGTCCAGCCACCAGTCACCAATGTCACCAATGTCATCACTGAGAACAGCATCACCGTGACTACACCTATAGTTGCCACCACCACCACCACCACCACCGCGAGCAGGGGCCATCCTCTATCCCTCTCCTCGTATCTCTGTTCCATCATGTTGGTCTCTGTCACACTCATTTTGAGTCACTAGGTAGCTAGTGTCACTTCTGGTCTTGAAAGATGTGTGCTGAAGTGTACCAAAACAAAGTGCCAAGGCAGTCTCTAAAAGGCATCCTGCAGGGACGGGGCTGGGATGAAAAAACTAATACATATATATATATATATCTATAACTATATATCTATATATATATATATATATATCTATATATCTATATCTATATATATATATATATATATATATATAGATAGATAGGACAAAACACACATCACGACAAGACAGACAACACTACATAAAGAGAGACCTAAGACAACAACATAGCAAGGCAATAACACATTACAACACAACATAGTAGCAACACAACATGGCAACCGCACAACATGGTAGCAGCACAAAGGGCAAGAAGGTAGAGACAACAATACATCAGGCAAAGCAGCCACAAGTGCCAGTAAAAGTGTCCATGATGTCTTTGAAAGAAGAGATTGAGATAAAACTGTCCAGTTTGAGTGTTTGTTGCAGCTCGTTCCAGTCGCTAGCTGCTGCAAAATGCATATGGTATTGATAAGTAATCATAAATAATCATAATGTATGTTGATATCACTGTCATTTCTTATTGGTCTATAGCAATAAAGGCTGGCATTATTAGGTATCAATAAGACACTCTACTTCCTGATGTTCTCTGCTTAGTTACTCATGAATCGATATGCACATATTGATTGTCTTTTGTAACATCAGTCCTCGATAATGTGAGACATATTCCTCCAAAGGCCAATAAAATGAAGTGAAGAAGTAAAGAAATCGTTTTAATTGGACCATGAACTTCATAGACCTTCTAATTTGTGTGAACTATCCCTTCAGTGTAATTGCAGCAAGTGGCAAGTGTTGCGTTTTGTCGCCCTCTACGGGCACTACGTGTAGGTGCATGCAGTACATCTCAGCACAACACTGGTCTGGAGAAGCACCCAGCCGTCGAGCCGAAGGACGACAGATAGGTTGTGACGGACGGAGTGGCAGTTTCCGTTGTGTCGCTGACTGACCGAGTAGCACATGGATTTTGTCTGCCTGTTACCCTTAACCAGGATAGTTTAGGAAATGGCTACCAAATTGTGACCGCAGGCTTGTAGGAAAGCAAATTGTATTGGTCCATCCGTATGAAAAAGGAAAGAAAACAAGTATTTAGGCACATCTGACGGTTTATAGTAGAATATAGTTCACAATCACCGCAGGTCGTCTAAGTTTTAATGTGAGCCACTATCCAACTCTCCCTCTTCAGGTGTTGAACAGCCTGTCCCCGGCGCGCGGTCCCGGCGCAAGCTATGGCTCTTTCACCCTCACGCGAGACATAGCCCGACACCGACAGGACTCTTTCGAAAATAGACCGGACCGCTTTGACCCCCTCTCCTATCCCCCCACACACCCTCCCTTCAAACCCACTCCCTTCTCTCTCCGCTGAGGAGCGTCGTAGTTGTACCTCGCTCCCAGTCCGCCAAGTCCAGAACCGACTGTACAAAACTGGACCACAGAGAACCAGAGAAAACACTCCAAAAAGCAGGGATCGTTACCGAGAACAGAAAACTACCAAGGGAAGAAGGAGAGGAGAATTCGGAGGGCAAACGACAGTGGCGATCCCCATCAAATACCGAGCTGATTGGGTGAGTTGCCTCAGTGAATTTGCCGTAAAGCAGCAGTGTTTTAATATCGTTAATAATCGTCGATGCAGTTGAATGGACAGCTTTTACCGCATTGCCAGCGTGTGCATAGTAATGCTGGGAAAGTCTTAGATTGTGACTGCGCACTTTTTCTCCGCGGACAGTGGCGAGCTTTAAACTGTGACTGCTGAACTAAATAGAGCACGTTACGCAAGGGAGGTGGAGGACTTACCCCCCACGCCCCCCTTCTCTCCCTATAGGGGTGAAATTATTAGGCTACTGTGTCAGGTTTCCAGGTGTGTGTGTGTGTGTCCATACGCGCATAAGCGCACACGGAGTGTGTGTCTGTATGTGCAGATATTCTTGTTATTGACAGATCAGGGAGATCGGTTTCATTGTACTCTTTGGGATGATTAGGCCCTCTCCCCCGGAGCCCCAGAGAGGTGGGGGTGGGGGGTTGGCAGGGACAGTTTGACATGTCTATATTAGGTGACCATGTCATTCTTTCTGCGCCAGGGCAGAGCACACAAAAATAAGAGCTGTGGCCTATCGAGGCAGGCAGGCAGGCAGGCAGGCAGGCAGGCAGGCAGGCAGGCAGGCAGGCAGGCAGTCGCTCTGGATAAGATGACTACATTTTTAATGTAATGTAAATTAAACTTTTATTTCTGGGATATTAACAAACAAGAAAGCTAAGCTATGCATTCCTATATTTTAACTTTGAACGGTTTGTTTTTAAAGAATAGGCCTAACTTATTACAGTATTACAAACTGTTAAATAAGAAGACAAATGTCCCTAAAGATAGCAGTAAAAACGATGCTTGTTTAAAGAGAACTTATTGTGATGGAGTTGGGTAACTAAGAGTGGCTCATGCCTTTGTACAGTAAACATTTCCTGTAAGCATTATGTTCAACGGCTTGGTTTCTATTAGGGTTGAATGGCGGTAACCCGGTTACCGAGATTTACCGTCATTTACTGCCCAAAACCACTTCCATGATGAATCAACCCTCACGTTGGGGACAGACCTGGCATCTCATCGTGGTAACTTTTTTTTCTTGTGACAAATCAAATCAAATTGTATTTGTCACATGCGCAGAATACAACGGGTGTAGACCTTACAGTGAAATGCTTACTTATGAGCCCCTAACCAACAATGCAGTATAATAAAGACAGAAAAAAATACAGATAAGAATAAGAAATGAAAGTAACAAGTAATTAAGGAGCAGCAGTAAAATAACAATAGAGAGACTATATACAGGGGGTACTGGTACAGAGTGTGGGGGGGCACCAGTTAGTTAAGGTAATATGTACATGTAGGTAGAGTTATTAAAGTGACTATGCATAGATGATAACAACAGAGAGTAGCAGTGGTGTAAAAGAGGAGGGGGGGCAATGCAAATAGTCTGGGTAGCCATTTGATTAGGTGTTCAGGAGTCTTATGGCTTGGGGGTAGAAGCTGTTTAGAAGTCTCTTTGACCTAGACTTGGTGCTCCGGTACCGCTTACCGTGCGGTAGCAGAGAGAACAGTCTATGACTGGGGTGGCTGGACTCTTCCTCTGACACCGCCTGGTATAGAGGTCCTGGATTGCAGGAAGCTTGGCCCCAGTGATGTACTGGGCCGTACTCACTACCCTCTGTAGCACCTTACGGTCAGATGCCGAGCAGTTTCCATATCAAGCGTGATGCAACCAGTCAGGATGCTCTCGACGGTGCAGCTGTAGAACTTTTTGAGGATCTGGGGACCCATGCCAAATCTTTTCAGTCTCTTGAGAGGGAATCGTTAAGTCTACATTTGCTGCAGCATAGTCTATGCTACAGTAACATAAATACCTAATTTGTGTCAAATTTACCTATCTTCATCTGGCTTTCAGGGTCACTTTGTTTTTTAATTGTAAAGATTTTTGATTTTTTATTTCAGCTGCAGAGTTCTAAAACTGCCGATCACACGAATATCGTTGCTTTAAATCAGTGCATGCTTGATCACTCTCGCAGTCTCTCTCTATCTCTATCTCTCTCTCTATATATCTCTCTCTCTCTCTCCATCAACATCATTGAAATTGCATCCAAAATAGATAATCCTGTTCTTGATTAATATATAGATGTCCTAGCCTACCTCTTTTAGGTAATACATTCAATGCAGTATTAGCCTTATATTTATCGAAAGAACGATGGGTTATGAATAATAAGCGTCTAACTGATAGCCTCTGTCTCTTGCCCAATACCCAAGCACCTGTGCTCCGCTGGCCTCCTTAAAAAAAACGCTCCTTAGCTGTTAGAGTCCCATGCAGGACAAGTTAGACTAGAATAGTTTATTGGACATTCTTTTCTTTTAGCATTTCTTATAACAAAAGTCTATTCAAAGAGGGAGGCAAGCTCTTTTTTTGCTGAATGTTAAATAAAGCAGACAATAGAAATCAATGGTAGTTTGAAGGATGAGGATAGATGGTGGTAGGCTATAACAGTTATTAATTCAGACCCATAACCATTCAGACCCATAACCATTCAGACCCATAACCATTCAGACCCATAACCATTCAGACCCATAACCATTCAGATGGTGGTAGACTATAACAGTTATTAATTCAGACCCATAACCATTCAGACCCATAACCATTCAGTCCCATAACCATTCAGATGGTGGTAGACTATAACAGTTATTAATTCAGACCCATAACCATTCAGACCCATAACCATTCAGACCCATAACCATTCAGATGGTGGTAGACTATAACAGTTATTAATTCAGACCCATAACCATACAGACCCATAAACATTCAGATGGTGGTAGACTATAACAGTTATTAATTCAGACCCATAACCATTCAATCTTCGTGAAGAGAAGTGAAAGCCGTCTTTATCTAATTCTAGTCCCATATTATTCAAGAAAACGTATTTAATTTAACTGTTGAGAGCGAGGAAGGACTGAAGCAACACTAGAGGAAGAGGAGGTAATGCACACGTCAGACAACATTAGGGGGAATATCATGAAAGGTATATGCGTCAGCCTACTAATTATACAAATAGGGCCTTATTATATTTCAATATTAAAATCTAATTAGCTAGCGTATAATTGTAACTTTGTAGGCCGCATGTGCTGCACCATAATCACTTGTTCTCTTACGCTTTATCACTGTTTGAATGATGTGCGTAATTCCAGTCTATATAATACAGTATAATACAGTAATACAGTTCACAGCTAGTTTCATTTCTTTATTTACCCAAGAGAGCATATAGCTATCTACATCTATGGGATTTCATGTTTTTCTGTCGTGCGTAATGTGCAGTAGCCTATATCGTATACGTATTGGATAACAGCACAATCATTTGGCCTTTTTGTGGCTTGGGCTCATTAAATGTTGTTAATTTAGGGCTTATAACATGTTTTTAATATATGGCTCATCTGGCTCAGGTAGGATAAGATTTTAATTTTCATGCGGATCAAAGCTCTAATCAAATCTAGACATATTTATATGTTTTATAATGCTTTATAATACTTTTGAATGACACTTCCGGTTTTGGCGAGAAATACTGGGTTATGGTACTGGAGGACTGGAGTTGGGCTGTTGGGGGTACTGGAGGACAGGAGTTGGGCTGTTGGGGGTACTGGAGGACTGGAGTTGAGCTGTTGGGGGGTACTGGAGGACTGGAGTTGGACTGTTGGGGGTACTGGAGGACTGGAGTTGGGCTGTTGGGGGTACTGGAGGACTGGAGTTGGGCTGTTGGGGGTACTGGAGGACTGGAGTTGGGCTGTTGGGGGTACTGGAGGACTGGAGTTGGGCTGTTGGAGGGTACTGGAGGACTGGAGTTGGACTGTTGGTGGTACTGGAGGACTGGAGTTGGACTGTTGGGGGTACTGGAGGACTGGAGTTGGACTGTTGGTGGTACTGGAGGACTGGAGTTGGGCTGTTGGGGGTACTGGAGGACTGGAGTTCTGCTGTTGGGGGTACTGGAGGACTGGAGTTGGGCTGTTGGGGGTACTGGAGGAGTGGAGTTGGGCTGTTGGGGGTACTGGCGGACTGGAGTTGGGCTGTTGGGGGTACTAGAGGACTGGAGTTGGGCTGTTGGGGGTACTGGAGGACTGGAGTTGGGCTGTTGGGGGTACTAGAGGACTGGAGTTGGGCTGTTGGTGGTACTGGAGGACTGGAGTTGGGCTGTTGGGGGTACTGGAGGACTGGAGTTGGACTGTTGGGATGTGTCTGTTTCTTGAACTCTGTGAAGCATTTATTTGGGCTACAATCTGAGGTGCAGTTATTCTAATGAACTTGTCCTCTGCTGCAGAGGTAACTCTGGGTCTTCCTTTCCTGTGGCGGTCCTCATGAGAGCCAGTTTCATCGTAGCGCTTGATGGTTTTTTGTGACTGCACTTGAAGAAACTTTCAAAGTTCTTGAAATGTTCCGTATTGGCTGACCTTCATGTCTTAAAGTAATGATGGACTGTCGTTTCTCTTTGCTTATTTGAGCTGTTCTTTACATAATAGGGACTTGGTCTTTTACCAAATAGGGCTATCTTCTGTATACCACCCCTACCTTGTCACAACACAACTGATTGGCTCAAATGTATTAAGAAGGAAACAAATTCCACAAATTCACTTTTAACAAGGTACACCTGTTAATTGAAATGCATTCCAGGTGACTACCTCATGACACTGGTTGATAGAATGCCAAGAGTGTGCAAAGCTGTCATCAAGGCAAAGGGTGGCTACTTTGAAATTTTTTAAATATAAAATACATTTTGATTTGTTTAAAACTTTCTTGGCTACTACATGATTCCATATGTGTTATTTCATAGTTTTGATGTCTTATATTATTCTACAATGTAGAAAATAGTCAAAATAAAGAAAAACCCTTGAATGAGTAGGTGTGTCCAAAATTTTGACTGGTACAGTATATATAGTGTAACATTGGGATGCAAACTCAAAATGTAATACATTTCAACTCTATATCTGACATGGTAGATGTGTCTTATTTTAAGCCCATAACCATGTGTGTGAGTTGTATACCTTTGTACAAAACGATAGTTTCATCAGCTGTGAGACATTGTGTTGTGACAAAACTGCACATTTTAGAGTAACCTTTTATTGTCCCCAGCACAAGGTGCACCTGTGTAATGATCATGCTGTTTAATCAGCTTCTTGATATGCCACAATTATGATATTCTGAAAAATGTGAATAACATTCCACCCATGAGGCCTCTAGGTCATTCAACCACAGGAAAGGGCTACCCAATCCTGTGAACGGGTTAGGCAACTCCGGTGTCAATATTTCAACAGAAAAGTTAGATAAGAAGTGTTGCTTTGTAAATGTCATTCCTGTTCATCATGTTAAGTTTGTACACTATAAATAAAAATGTTCCTTGAATATTTTTGCACATGACATGTTCTAATATACATTTCAGAGCATTATTATTTACCTATCCCAACATTGGGATATGCATAGGCACTTTAGGAACTCATGCACTGGTGTAAGCCTCAATAAAGCTACAACACTGTCAATGTTCAACCATAACATGTGATGACAATAAAACAGAACAGATTAACCTAAATTACATTTACTCTCACGGATGACCAAAAATAACTATCTGAAAGCCACATCTCTAGTCTTTTGATCTGACCTGCTAACCCAGCATCAATAAACCAGCACCCAGCATCAATAAGCCAACAGTTTTTTAAGAAAAAAAAACAACTCTCCAAAAAATGTTGGGGTTGTTTGGATGACCCAACTGCTGAGTTACAGGCAGTTCAATGCCTGTAAGGAGAGGAGAGATCAGTCCAATGATTCAAGTTGTATATTCATCATAAATTATGGAACGATTGATTAAATGATTGATTGATGGATATTGCGTATCTGAGATTGTCAATCTCTCACTCCCCCCGACCCCTCCCTCCCTCGTCTCTATAGCGATGAGTCGCAGCATCGTACGACAGAGTAAGTTCCGACACGTCTTTGGCCAGGCGGTGAAGACGGAGCAGGGCTACGATGACATACGCGTTTCCAAGGTGACGTGGGACAGCTCGTTCTGTGCCGTCAACCCAAAGTTCCTGGCCGTCATCGTGGAGTCCAGCGGGGGTGGAGCCTTCCTCGTCCTGCCCCTCTCTAAGGTCAGTCAGCCCTTTAAAGGAGCAATCCGCAGTTGAAACTAATAGCAAAGCAGTAACCCTACCACTTATTTTGGTTAACAGCTGAGGGATGGGTCTGGAGGTCAAGGGTATCTGTTTTTGACCTTTACCTGTATTTCTTAACTTATCCTGAAAGCAAGTCTATGGGCCGAAAGACAGTCATCCATGGTTCGGATTTGTTTCCAAAGCCAATACTAATACTATTTTAATGTTATAGCCACTGCTAACCAAAAATGGGACTGATAGGGAAAACTCACAATATTCAAAAATGTGTGACTCAATGACAGGGATCAGGATTCAACCAGAACACAATGTGCTAACGTCTCTACGCGTGTGTGTGTGTGTGTGTGTGTGTGTGTGTGTGTGTGTGTGTGTGTGTGTGTGTGTGTGTGTGTGTGTGTGTGTGTGTGTGTGTGTGTGTGTGTGTGTGTGTGTGTGTGTGTGTGTGTGTGTGTGTACAGTAATCTCTACGCCCCTGAGCCTCACCTTTCACCCCTATAGGGGTCTTCTCTCTTGGGCCAGATTATCCAAGTGTTTGCTTTGTCCACCAGAGCAAAGTTCTGCACCTGTTTCTTTTCACAGGGAATAACACTGAAACAATAGAACTAAAGGAAGAACAAATATGTTAACAGGAAATAAGTATAGCTTCATAAGTATAGCTACATAGGTATAGATTAATAAGTATAGATAAATGAGTATAGCTTCATAAGTATAGCTACATAGGTATAGATTAATAAGTATAGATAAATGAGTATAGCTTCATAAGTATAGCTACATAGGTATAGATTAATAAGTATAGATAAATAAGTATAGCTTCATAAGTATAGCTTCATAAGTATAGATACATAGGTATAGATAAATAAGTATAGCTACATAATTATAGATACATAAGTATAGCTTCATAAGTATAGCTACATAAGTATAGCTACATAAGTATAGATAAATAAGTATAGCTACATAATTATAGATACATAAGTATAGCTTCATAAGTATAGCTACATAAGTATAGATAAATAAGTATAGATAAATAAGTATAGCTTCATAAGTATAGATAAATGAGTATAGCTTCATAAGTATAGATAAATAAGTATAGCTTCATAATTATAGATAAATGAGTATAGCTTCATAAGTATAGATAAATGAGTATAGCTTCATAAGTATAGATAAATAAGTATAGCTTCATAATTATAGATAAATGAGTATAGCTTCATAAGTATAGATAAATAAGTATAGCTACATAAGTATAGATAAATGAGTATAGCTACATAAGTATAGATAAATGAGTATAGCTACATAATTATAGATAAATGAGTATAGCTACATAAGTATAGATAAATGAGTATAGCTACATAAGTATAGATAAATGAGTATAGCTACATAAGTATAGATACATACGTATAGATAAATAAGTATAGCTTCATAAGTATAGCTACATAAGTATAGATAAATGAGTATAGCTACATAAGTATAGATAAATGAGTATAGCTACATAAGTATAGATAAATGAGTATAGCTACATAAGTATAGATAAATGAGTATAGCTACATAAGTATAGATACATAAGTATAGCTACATAAGTATAGATAAATGAGTATAGCTACATAAGTATAGATAAATGAGTATAGCTACATAATTATAGATAAATGAGTATAGCTACATAAGTATAGATACATACGTATAGATAAATAAGTATAGCTTCATAAGTATAGCTACATAAGTATAGATAAATGAGTATAGCTACATAAGTATAGATAAATGAGTATAGCTACATAATTATAGATAAATGAGTATAGCTACATAAGTATAGATAAATGAGTATAGCTACATAAGTATAGATAAATGAGTATAGCTACATAAGTATAGATAAATGAGTATAGCTACATAAGTATAGATAAATGAGTATAGCTACATAAGTATAGATAAATGAGTATAGCTACATAAGTATAGATAAATGAGTATAGCTACATAAGTATAGATAAATGAGTATAGCTACATAAGTATAGATAAATGAGTATAGCTACATAAGTATAGATACATACGTATAGATAAATATAGCTAGCAGCATAGCACCCTGCATCCCACTGCTGACTTGCTTCTGAAGCTAAGCAGGGTTGGTCCTGGTCAGTCCCTGCATGGGAGACCAGAAGTTGTTGGAGGGCCAGTAGGAGGCACTCTTTCCTCTAGTCTAAAAAAATATCCCAATTCCCCAGGACAGTGATTGGGGACACTGCCCTGTGTAGGGTGCTGTATTTTGGATGGGACATTAAACAGGTGTCCTGACTCTCTGAGGTCATTAAAGATCCCATGTCACTTATCGTAACAGTAGGGGTGTTAACCCCGGTGTCCTGGATAAATTCCCAATCTGGCACTCATACCATCACGGCCACCTAATCATCCCCATCTTACAATTGGCTCATTCATCCCTCTCCCCGGTAACTATTCCCCAGGTCGTTGCTGTAAATGAGAATGTGTTCTCAGTCAACTTACCTGGTAAAAATAAGTATAGCTACCTAGGTATATATTACTAAGTATAGCTTCATAAGGATAGATAAGTATACTTGCATCTCAGTGCTAGAGGTGTTACTACAGACCCTGGTTTGATTCCAGGCTGTATCACAACCTGCGGTGATTGGGAGTCCCATAGGGCGGCGCACAATTGGCCCAGCATCGTCTGGGTTTGGCTGGGGTAGGCTGTCATTGTAAATAAAAATTTGTTCTTAACTGACTTTTCTAGTTAAATAAAAAAATAATTATAGCTAGACAAGTATAGATAGATAAACACAGTTTCATGTTTTTAGCTTATTTAACTTCCCTCTAAAAAAAATAATAACTTGAAACTTTGCACCTGGTGCAAACCGAAAGCTTAGTCTGATTTTACGTACACTGCTCTCTCTCTCCAGGATACACTAACTAACTGGAGAGGATTGTTCCTACGATCAACTCAAGGCTCAGACTAACTAAACACCTGTTTTTGTAAAACCTGCCAAGACATTTACCAGAGAACCCAATTCTCTGAGGATTTACTGAGTTCTAGACTGGTGAGATAAGAGCTGCCATTCATTCAATCAGCTGTTTTATTTTAGTGTTTGCTTTATCGCAAAACATTGATGAAGGCATCTTGCTGTCAAAACATTGATGAAGGCATCTTGCTGTCAACACATTGATGAAGGCATCTTGCTGTCAACACATTGATGAAGGCATCTTGCTGTCAACACATTGATGAAGGCAACTTGCTGTCAAAACATTGATGAAGGCATCTTGCTGTCAACACATTGATGAAGGCATCTTGCTGTCAACACATTGATGAAGGCATCTTGCTGTCAACACATTGATGAAGGCATCTTGCTGTCAACACATTGATGAAGGGGTTAGGTTGTTATTTTCCAGAGTAAATAACTCACGGACACTAGAGAAGCTTAAACAAGTTTAATTCTTCCCAAAGGGTCGTTACAGCTGTAATTCAAACAACCCAACATTTCTCACCATCATAGGTATTTTTTTATCCCCCTTAAGACACACTCCTCCTTCTCTCCAATCCTTACATCTTATGGTTCTACAGGAAAAGGGTAGTAAACACTTATTACTCCCTTCAGGGGATCTGACCTGACCCCCTGACCTCAACCCCTCCTTCACCTAATCCACAGATGTCCATCCGCTTCCCCTAAAGCAATCCTGTGATCTCCTCCCATCCAACCAGTACATTCCACAGCCACTCTGTCTTTCTACAGATCTCACACCTTTATATAGTACTATGCGTCTGATCTATCATGTCTTTAATATCTCAATGTTCAAAGTGTAGGTTCCAACAAAGGCATCTTGCTGTCAACACATTGATGAAGGCATCTTGCTGTCAACACATTGATGAAGGCATCTTGCTGTCAACACATTGATGAAGGCATCTTGCTGTCAACATACTGATGAAGGAATCTTGCTGTCAAAACATTTTTACATGAGATTTTAGTCATTTAGCAGACACTCTTATCCAGAGAGACTTACAGTTAGTGCATTCATCTCAAGGTAGCTAGGCGAGATAATCACATCGTTCATCTCAAGGTAGCTAGGTGAGACAACCACATATCACAGTCATAGTAAGTGAAATGTTCCTCAATAAAGCAGCTATGTATAAGCAGAAATGTTGGCTAATTAATAAATGTATTGCATCAAAGCAATAGAACACAATGCAACCTTGTTTTTCTTTTTATGCGTGTGTTTGTAACAGGCTGTGTTCGTAACAGAGTGTGTTTGTAACAGAGTGTGTTTGTAACAGGCTGTGTTGGTAACAGGGTGTGTTTGTAACAGGCTGTGTTGGTAACAGGCTGTGTATGTAATAGGGTGTTTGTAGCAGAGTGTGTTTGTAACAGAGTGTGTTTGTAACAGAGTGTGTTTGTAACAGAGTGTGTTTGTAACAGAGTGTTAGTAGCAGAGTGTGTTTGTAACAGAGTGTGTTTGTAACAGAGTGTTAGTAGCAGAGTGTGTTTGTAACAGGCTGTGTTTGTAACAGAGTGTTTGTAGCAGAGTGTGTTTGTAACAGAGTGTGTTTGTAAGAGAGTGTGTTTGTTACAGGGTGTGTTTGCAACAGGCTGTGTTTGTAACAGGGTGTGTTTGTAACAGAGTGTGTTTGTAACAGGCTGTGTTGGTAACAGGGTGTGTTTGTAACAGGCTGTGTTGGTAACAGGCTGTGTATGTAATAGGGTGTTTGTAGCAGAGTGTGTTTGTAACAGAGTGTGTTTGTAACAGAGTGTGTTTGTAACAGAGTGTGTTTGTAACAGAGTGTGTTTGTAACAGAGTGTTAGTAGCAGAGTGTGTTTGTAACAGAGTGTGTTTGTAACAGAGTGTTAGTAGCAGAGTGTGTTTGTAACAGGCTGTGTTTGTAACAGAGTGTTTGTAGCAGAGTGTGTTTGTAACAGAGTGTGTTTGTAAGAGAGTGTGTTTGTTACAGGGTGTGTTTGCAACAGGCTGTGTTTGTAACAGTGTGTGTTTGTAACAGAGTGTGTTTGTAACAGGCTGTGTTGGTAACAGGGTGTGTTTGTAACAGGCTGTGTTGGTAACAGGCTGTGTATGTAATAGGGTGTTTGTAGCAGAGTGTGTTTGTAACAGAGTGTGTTTGTAACAGAGTGTGTTTGTAACAGAGTGTGTTTGTAACAGAGTGTTAGTAGCAGAGTGTGTTTGTAACAGGCTGTGTTTGTAACAGAGTGTTTGTAGCAGAGTGTGTTTGTAACAGAGTGTGTTTGTAAGAGAGTGTGTTTGTTACAGGGTGTGTTTGCAACAGGCTGTGTTTGTAACAGGGTGTGTTTGTTGGCCTTCTTATTCAGTCTGTATACACGTCCTTGCTAGGGGAAGAATTCAGCTGGTGTTGAAGTCTAGTGAGGTATGAATTGTTGGTGTTATCTGTCTTCTCCTGTCTGTCTATGGAGGACAAAGCTCCTGAGGTGTACTGTTGATCTCCTCAGTCTATCCTCACACAGCAAGATGTACTGTTGATCTCCTCAGTCTATCCTCACACAGCAAGATGTACTGTTGATCTCCTCAGTCTATCCTCACACAGCAAGATGTACTGTTGATCTCCTCAGTCTATCCTCACACAGCAAGATGTACTGTTGATCTCCTCAGTCTACCCTCACACAGCAAGATGTACTGTTGATCTCCTCAGTCTATCCTCACACAGCAAGATGTACTGTTGATCTCCTCAGTCTATCCTCACACAGCAAGATGTACTGTTGATCTCCTCAGTCTACCCTCACACAGCAAGATGTACTGTTGATCTCCTCAGTCTATCCTCACACAGCAAGATGTACTGTTGATCTCCTCAGTCTACCCTCACACAGCAAGATGTACTGTTGATCTCCTCAGTCTATCCTCACACAGCAAGATGTACTGTTGATCTCCTCAGTCTATCCTCACACAGCAAGATGTATTGTTGGTCTCCTCAGTCTATCCTCACACAGCAAGATGTACTATTACTCTCAGTAATAGTGAACAACTGTCAACTATTACTGACAGACAGACAGACAGACAGACAGACAGACAGACAGACAGACAGACAGACAGACAGACAGACAGACAGACAGACAGACAGACAGACAGACAGACAGACAGACAGACAGACAGACAGACGTGGCTGAATATCCTCTTCACTTCAGAGTGGGGAGAGATAGACATGGTTATATATTAGACGGATGGACAGATAAAGGGAAGCACAGTAGGAGAGAGGGAGAGACAGAAACAGTATATATTAGAGGGTTGGAGAGTCTATATATATATATATATATATATATATATATATATATATATATATATATATATATACAGTTGAAGACGGAAGTTTACATACACTTAGGTTGGGGTCATTAAAACTCATTTTTCAACCACTCCATAAATTTCATGTTAACAAACTATAGTTTTGGCAAGTGGGTTAGGACATCTACTTTGTGCATGACGCAAGTCATTTTTCCAACAATTGTTTACAAACAGATTATTTCACTTATAATTCACTGTATCACAATTCCAGTGGGTCAGAAGTTTACATACACTAAGTTGACTGTGCCTTTAAACAGCTTGGAAAATTCCAGAAAATGATGTCATGGCTTTAGAAGCTTCTGATAGGCTAATTGGCATCATTTGAATCAATTGGAAGTGTACCTGTGGATGTATTTCAAGGCCTACCTTCAATCTCAGTGCCTCTTTGCTTGACATCATGGGAAAATCAAAAGAAATCAGCCAGAACCTCAGAAAATAAATTGTAGACCTCCACAAGTCTGGTTCATCCTTGGGAGCAATTTCCAAACACCTGAAGGTACCACGTTCATCTGTACAAACAATAGTATGCAAGTATAAACACCATGGGACCATGCAGCCATCATACCAATCAGGAAGGAGATGCATTCTGTCTCCTAGAGATGAACGTACGTACTTTGGTGTGAAAAGTGCAAATCAATCCCAGAACAACAGCAAAGGGCCTTGTGAAGATGCTGGAGGAAACGGGTACAAAAGTATCTATATCCACAGTAAAACAAGTCCTATATCGGCATAACCTGAAAGGCCGCTCAGCAAGGAAGAAGCCATTGCTCCAAAACCGCCATAAAAAAGCCAGACTACGGTTTGCAACTGCACATGGGGACAAAGATTGTACTTTTTGGAGAAATGTCCTCTGGTCTGATGAAACAAAAATAGAACTGTTTGGCCATAATGACCATCGTTATGTTTGGAGTAAAAAGGGGGAGTCTTGCAAGCCGAAGAACACCATCCCAACCGTGAAGTACGGGGGTGGCAGCATCATGTTGTGGGGGTGCTTTGCTGCAGGAGGGACTGCTGCACTTCACAAAATAGATGGCATCATGATGAAGGACAATGATGTGTATATATTGAAGCAACATCTCAAGACATCAGTCAGGAAGATAAAGCTTGGTCGCAAATTCGTCTTCCAAATGGACAATGACCCCAAGCATACTTCCAAACTTGTGGCAAAATGGCTTAAGGATAACAAAGTCAGGGTATTGGAGTGGCCATCACAAAGCCCTGATCTCAATCCTATAGAAAATGTGTGGGCAGAACTGGAAAAGCGTGTGCGAGCAAGGAGCCCTACAAACCTGACTCAGTTCCACCAGCTCTGTCAGGAGGAATGGGCCAAAATTCACCCAACTTATTGTGGGAAGCTTGTGGAAGGCTACCCCAAATGTTTGACCCATGTTTAAATTGTTTAAGGCAATGCTGCCAAATAATAATTGAGTGTATGTAAACTTCTGACCCACTGGGAATGTGATGAAAGAAATAAAAGCTGAAATAAATCATTCTCTCTACTATTATTCTGACATTTCATATTCTTAAAATAAAGTGGTGATCCTAACTGACCTAAGACAGGGAATATTTAGTAGGATTAAATGTCTGGAATTGTGAAAAACGGAGTTTAAATGTATTTGGCTAAGGTGCATGTAAACTTCCGACTTCAACTGTATCTATACTGGCTCCCCTTCAACACCTCCTCACGCTGCTATAAATACACCTCTCATGGGTTGGTTGTCACAGTGCTAATTACTCCCGATCTTAACAGCAGTGTGTAATAATTTTAAGGTTAAAATGTGTGAATTCTTTAAAATAACTCATCCACCTGGTCAATTCATGTCAACATGACAAAACATTGAGGTGAGGGGAATTTACATTCGCTAGTGAAGTCTACACACCCCGTGCACAGTCTTTACATTTTGCTGCCTTAAACTAAAAGAACAATGATGCATTGATTGGGTATGTCTTCACACCCAAGTTAACACTTGGTGGAAGCTCCTTTGGCAGCCATTACAGCTGGAAATCATTGTGAATAAGATTCAACCAATTTTGCACAACTCTTAGGGCAACATTTTTCCAATGTTTTTGTCAAAATTGCTCAAGCTCAGTAAATTTGGTTAGGAGTCATTGATGGACAGCAATATTCAAAACTTGTCTCTGGCTTTCAAGCAAATTTACGTCAGGACTGTGGCTGGACCACTCAGGAAAAGCCATTTTGGTGTGTCTTTGGCATTAAATATTTTGTAATTTTCCTGCTGAAAATACAACTATATCTCAAGGTTAGGTTTTCAGAAGACTGAGGCAGGGTTTCCACCATTTTTTTATATGGGCTTTGTGCCTTTCAAATTGATTTTTATCCTAACAAACGCCCTAGTCTCTGCCAGTGACAAGCATACCCATAACATGAGGCTGCCACCACAATACTTGACAATACATCTTCATTTTTAGATTTTTTATTAATTTGGAAAATGTTCTATAATTTTCTTTCACTTTGAAAATGTGGAATAGGTTGTGTAGATCTATAGAATAAATGTACTCCCTTTTTAGATTTAATTTTAAGGCAGCAAAAATGTGAAGACTGTGCAATGGGTGTGTAGAAAGTAAAGAAAAAATGATGTTGGTATTTTCTTTCTAAATGTTTGCATTTGGTTGTCACATGGAATGTAGGGTTTGGTTGTCACATGGAATGTAGGGTTTGGTTGTCACAATCAACTGCATTATAAAACATTTTTGGGGATGGTTGTGGGAAATTCCACGGTAACAGAATGACATCATGGATTCCTGATCTGTACTATACAGAAATGCATAACGATGAATGTCATTCTCTTCACCTTGATAGGTAGACAAGGGAGAACAATGTAGAATCCTCCTTTGCATGTTTTGGTATCATTCTACACATTGGCTATTATTTTAATGAGCTCCGCCTCCAAACAAGACCAAATTTGGTTGGTCCAGACCTGATCAAATCTGTACCAATCATAGACGTCTATGTTTCACAGGCTTGGACACCACAGTAGAGCACAGCAGTAGAGTTCAGTACAGTGCTGTCATGTCCTGACCATAGTAAGAGGTTATTTTCTATGGTAGAGTAGGTCAGGGCTTGACAGGGGGTGTTTTGTGTTTTTCTATGTTTTGTATTTCTATGTTTAAGTTCTAGTTTTTCTATTTCTATGTTGTTTTTTGGGTTGATCTCCAATTGGAGGCAGCTGGTCCTCGTTGTCTCTAATTGGAGATCATATTTAAGTGGGGGTTTTTCTTCCTGGGTTTTGTGGGTTATTATATTTTGAGTAGTGTTTGTTTCTCTCTGCGTCACGGTTTGTTGTTTTGTCAATTCAGTTATTTTATGTTTTTGCAAAGTTTCACGGATTAAATAAAATGTGGAACTACAACCACGCTGCACTTTGGTCCGATCCTTTCGACAGCCGTGACAAGTGCATTACAGTACAACACAGTAGATTATACTGTACTCTGCTGTACTCTAATCTCCTCTCCTGAACTATACTCTACTGTTTTATAACACACATTTCCCATCTGTTTGACCAGAAAAAAAAGCATTTCTTTATCCCTGATTTTTAGAATGGAAAATGTTTGAGAATTTCTGAGAATTATAGCCTAGACTCGTAGCTTTCATTTGACACCACATGTATATGTTAGTGCCTTATGCATGGAAATGCCCTTGTTACAATCCAACCCACTGTAACCATATTGTTAGGGGACACTGTCACTGCCACTATACAATAAATCCCAAGGTCCCTTCATTGCCTCCCTCTCACACAAATATTTCTTCTACACACACACACACACACGCACACACACACACACACACACGCATGTGCAAATACACACAGAAATGTACTCAAAATATAATATGTGGTTTTGTTAGGAACTAACTAGATGTCTATTGCTGTTGCTAGGCTGTAGAGTGAACTAACTAGATGTTTATTGCTGTTGCTAGGCTGTAGAGTGAACTAACTAGATGTATATTGCTGTTGCTAGGATGTAGAGTGAACTAACTAGATGTATATTGCTGTTGCTAGGCTGTAGAGTGAACTAACTAGATGTATATTGGTGTTGCTAGGATGTAGAGTGAACTAACTAGATGTTTATTGCTGTTGCTAGGATGTAGAGTGAACTAACTAGATGTCTATTGCTGTTGCTAGGATCTAGAGTGAACTAACTAGATGTTTATTGCTGTTGCTAGGATCTAGAGTGAACTAACTAGATGTCTATTGCTGTTGCTAGGATCTAGAGTGAACTAACTAGATGTATATTGCTGTTGCTAGGCTGTAGAGTGAACTAACTAGATGTATATTGGTGTTGCTAGGATGTAGAGTGAACTAACTAGATGTTTATTGCTGTTGCTAGGATGTAGAGTGAACTAACTAGATGTCTATTGCTGTTGCTAGGCTGTAGAGTGAACTAACTAGATGTATATTGCTGTTGCTAGGATGTAGAGTGAACTAACTAGATGTTTATTGCTGTTGCTAGGATGTAGACGGAACTAACTAGATGCCTATTGCTGTTGCTAGGCTGTAGAGTGAACGAACTAGATGTCTATTGGTGTTGCTAGGATGTAGAGTGAACTAACTAGATGTCTATTGCTGTTGCTAGGATGGAAGAGTGAACTAACTAGATGTCTATTGCTGTTGCTAGGATCTAGAGTGAACTAACTAGATGTTTATTGCTGTTGCTAGGCTGTAGAGTGAACTAACTAGATGTCTATTGGTGTTGCTAGGATGTAGAGTGAACTAACTAGATGTCTATTGCTGTTGCTAGGATGTAGAGTGAACTAACTAGATGTCTATTGCTGTTGCTAGGATGTAGAGTGAACTAACTAGATGTATATTGGTGTTGCTAGGATCTAGAGTGAACTAACTAGATGCCTATTGCTGTTGCTAGGATGTAGAGTGAACTAACTAGATGTTTATTGGTGTTGCTAGGATGTAGAGTGAACTAACTAGATGTTTATTGCTGTTGCTAGGATGTAGAGTGAACTTACTAGATGTATATTGGTGTTGCTAGGATGTAGAGTGAACTAACTAGATGTTTATTGCTGTTGCTAGGCTGTAGAGTGAACTAACTAGATGTCTATCTACGGAACCCTGACCTGTTCACCGGACGTGCTTGTAGCACCCTCGACAACTACAATGATTATTATTATTTGACCATGCTGGTCATTTATGAACATTTTAACATCTTGACCATGTTCTGTTATAATATCCACCCGGCACAGCCAGAAGAGGACTGGCCACCCCTCATAGCCTGGTTCCTCTCTAGGTTTCTTCCTAGGTTTTTGGCCTTTCTAGGGAGTTTTTCCTAGGGAGTTTTTCCTAGCCACCGTGCTTCTTTCACATGCATTGCTTGCTGTTTGGGGTTTTAGGCTGGGTTTCTGTACAGCACTTTGAGATTTCAGCTGATGTACGAAGGGCTATATAAATAAATTTGATTTGATTTGATTTGATTTATTGCTGTTGCTAGGATGTAGAATGAACTAACTAGATGTATATTGGAGACTATGTACAGTGCCGTGACGTCATCCTCCTGTCTGTCCTGTCCTGTGTGATGTAGATGGGTCGTCTGGATAAAAACCACCCGTTGGTGACTGGCCACGCTGGGCCCGTCCTGGACATCGACTGGTGCCCTCACAACGACAACATCCTGGCATCCTGCTCAGAGGACACCACCGCCATGGTAAGGCTGGCAGCCTGAGTGTGTGTGTGTGTGTGTGTGCGTGTGCGTGTGTGTGTGCGTGTGTGTGTCTCTGTGTGTGTGCGTGTGCGTGTGTGTCTGTGTGTGTGTGTGTGTGTGTGTGTGTCTCTCTGTGTGTGTGTGCGTGTGTGTGTGTGTCTCTCTGTGTGTGTGTGCGTGTGTGTGTGTGTCTCTCTGTGTGTGTGTGTGTGTGTGTGTGTGTGTGTGTGTGTGTGTGTGTGTGTGTGTGTGTGTGTGTGTGTGTGTGTGTGGCGGTCGGTCTGTTCATACTGTAGTGTAAATGAAGGTCATGTATGAACTGCCAGTGTTTCCAACAAGCTGTTCTTCTACTGATCTGTCAAACCAAGGTCCTGACTCTCTGTGGTCACTAAAGATCCCATGGCTCTTGTCTCATGAGGGGTACTATAGTGCTGTGCACTCTTAGAAAAGGGGTGGGGGGGGGGGGTTGTTGGGGTAACGGCTGGTTGGTATTTATAAACATGTGTTAACATAGTGCCCCTGAGCCCCCCCAAACCCCCTCCCTTATCAACCAATCAGATGACAGATATGAGCCTCTGAGGGTGAGCAGATGGAGAGGGATGAGATATCAAAGCTCTGTGTGTGTGTGTGTGTGTGTGTGTGTGTGTGTGTGTGTGTGTGTGTGTGTGTGTGTGTGTGTGTGTGTGTGTGTGTGTGTGTGTGTGTGTGTGTGTGTGTGTGTGTGTGTGTGTGTGTGTAAGGAATGTGGTTTATCAGACCCTCTAGTGCCACAGTCCGCCAAGGCCTTGCATTACAAGGCTAGCACAAGGACGTGTGTGTGTGTGTGTGTGTGTGTGTGTGTGTGTGTGTGTGTGTGTGTGTGTGTGTGTGTGTGTGTGTGTGTGCTCGTGTTCTGGGTTTATCAAAGAGGGAACATTTTGATGCAAACAAGGGATTTACTGACAATGAACATCTATTGAAAGCAAGGAGTAGCTATCATATGATGGTACTGCCAGTCTTCTAACAGCTGCTTGTGTGAATGAATGGTGTACAGTACAGGCTATGTTCATAAGACCATGTGTCACTACACTGATGCCTTTGTTCTGGTAATGGGATAGAGCATGGCTACAGACAGACAGACAGACAGACAGACAGACAGACAGACAGACAGACAGACAGACAGACAGACAGACAGACAGACAGACAGACAGACAGACAGACAGACAGACAGACAGACAGATGGAGGTAACTGCCAAAATAATGGAAACCCTTGAGTAAATGAGGGTTCTGGTGGATCTGTTATGGTGATGGAGTGCATTTTCCTGGCATGGTTAAAGTCCACTTAACTTCCTAGAGAGCAAAGTAAACACCAATAAATACACAGCCATTCTGAGTGATCACCTTCAACCTACGGTGAATCATTTCTATCCAGGATGACAACGCTCCCATCCACAGGGCACGAGTGGTCACTGATTGGTTTGATGAGCATGAAAACGTTTTCCATCACCATCAACAAAACACCAAATGTTGGAATTCTTTCCTGGAAGAAATGGTGTCACATCCCTCCAATAGAGTTCCAGACACCTGTAGAATCTATGACAAGGTGCATTGAAGCTGATCTGACTAGTGGTGGACCAACGCCCTATTAAGACAATTTATGTTGGTGTTTCCTGTAGATAAATAGAGGGAGAGCGAGAGAGAGGGAGCGCTAGAGAGAGAGCGAGAGAGAGACCTACTCATTCCAGGGTTTTTCTTTATTTGTACTATTTTATACATTGTAGAATAATAGTGAAGACATCAACACTTTGAAATAACACATGGAATCATGTAGTAACCAAAAAAGTGTTCAACAAATCAAAATATATTTCATATATTAGATTCTTGAAAGTAGCCACCCTTTGCCTTGATGACAGCTTTGTGTTATTTCATAGTTTTTATGTCTTCACTATTATTCTACAATGTAGAAAATAGTAAAAATAAAGAAAAACCATTGAATGAGTAGGTGTGTCCAAACTTTTGACTGCTACTGTATGTGTAACGTTGTATTGTGTCCCTCTATATGTGTAACGTTGTATTGTGTCCCCCTATATGTGTAACGTTGTATTGTGTCCCTCTATATGTGTAACGTTGTATTGTGTCCCCTTATATGTGTAACGTTGTATTGTGTCCCTCTATATGTGTAACGTTATATTGTGTTCCCCTATATGTGTAACGTTCTATTGTGTCCCTCTATATGTGTAACGTTGTATTGTGTCCCTCTATATGTGTAACGTTATATTGTGTCCCCCTATATGTGTAATGTTGTATTGTGTTCCCCTATATGTGTAACGTTATATTGTGTCCCCCTATATGTGTAACGTTGTATTGTGTCCCCCTGCAGGTGTGGCAGATCCCTGACCAGATGGGGACCCAGCCCATATCAGAGCCCATTGTGGTGCTGGAGGGACACTCCAAACGTGTCGGCATTGTCACCTGGCACCCCACTGCACGCAACATACTACTCACTGCAGGTACACACACACACACACACACACACAACATACTACTCACTGCAGGTATACACACACACACACACACACACACACACACACACACACACACACACCACCACATGCAACATACTACTCACTGCAGGTATACACACACACACACACACACACACACACACACACACACACACACACACACACACACATACACATACACCACCACACGCAACATACTACTTACTCACTGCAGCTACACACACACACACACTTTTACTCCCTCCCTCTCTCTCTCTCTCCCTCTCTCTCCCTCCCTCCCTCCCTCCCCCAGGCAGTGATAACCTGATAATAATCTGGAACGTGGGGACTGGCGAGGCCCTCATCTCCATGGACGACCACCCAGACCTCATCTACAACGTCAGCTGGAACCGTAACGGCAGCCTGTTCTGCACCACCTGTAAGGACCGACGCCTCCGCGTATGTGACCCCCGTAAGAGAGAGGTGGTCGCGGTGAGTTGAGGAGGGGGAGGGAGGTGGTGAGTTGAGGAGGGGGAGGGAGGTGGTGAGTTGGGGAGGGGGAGGGAGGGGGTGAGTGGGGGAGGGGGAGGGGGAGGGGGTTACGTTGTAAAGTGCTGTCGTCGATGCTCCCGTTTCCGTGGAGATTGCGTTCATGGTAAAAGCTGCACATGACGGCTCAAATGGAAATGACCTGTAAATGTCAAGCTCGCCTCAGATTAATGAATTAATTACATCCATTTACATTTACATTTAAGTCATTTAGCAGACGCTCTTATCCAGAGCGACTGGCTTCTCTGTTCTGTCCAATAGGAGAGGATGGCTCCACACGAGGGGATCCGACCAATGAGGGCCATCTTCACCAGAGACGGAAACCTGTTCACTACCGGCTTCACCAGGATGAGCCAGAGAGAGCTGGGCCTGTGGGACCCGGTAATAAACACAGACACAAGCCGGCACACACACAGACAGGACACACAGACAGGACACACACAGTGGACAGGACACACAGACAGACAGGACACACAGACAGACAGGACACACAGTAGACAGGACACACAGTAGACAGGATACACAGACAGACAGGACACACAGACAGACAGGACACACAGACAGGACACACAGACAGACAGGACACACAGACAGGACACAGACAGGACACACAGACAGACAGGACACACAGACAGACAGGACACACAGACAGACAGGACACACAGACAGACAGGACACACAGACAGATAGGACACACAGACAGACAGGACACACAGACAGGACACAGACAGGACACACAGACAGGACACACACACAGACAGGACACACAGACAGACAGGACACACAGACAGGACACATACAGTGGACAGGTGTTGACAGACAGAGACAGAACATTCACAGTGGACAGGTGTGGACAGACACACTTATATCTCTGACTCGTATCTCTGACTCGTATCTCTGACTCGTATCTCTGTCTCGTATCTCTGTCTCGTATCTCTATCTCGTATCTCTGACTCGTATCTCTGACTCGTATCTCTGACTCGTATCTCTGACTCGTATCTCTGTCTCGTATCTCTGACTCGTATCTCTGACTCGTATCTCTGACTCGTATCTCTGACTCGTATCTCTGTCTCGTATCTCTGACTCGTATCTCTGACTCGTATCTCTGACTCGTATATCTGACTCGTATCTCTTAAAGAACAATGAACATCAATCATGTCTTTTATTTCTTCAGACACATTTTGAGGAGCCTATTGCACTGCTGGAGTTGGACACAAGTAACGGTGTGCTGTTACCATACTACGACCCAGACACCAACATGGTTTACCTCTGTGGAAAGGTATGAACACACACACACACACACACTCCCTCTCTGTGTACAGTAACAGTAGATAACACTACCTCCTCTAGTACTGTAAATCTCCCTTTAGATCAGGGCTGTCAAACTCATTCCATGGACGGCTGGTTTTTGGTTTTTCCTTTCAATTAAGCCCTAGACAACCAGGTGAGGGGAGTTCCTTACTAATTAGTGACCTTAATTCATCAATCAAGTACAAGGGAGGAGAGAAAACCTGCAGACACTTGGCCCTCTGTGGAATGAGTTTGACACATGCTTTAGTATAATGTTGTCCCCTCCCCTCCTCTACCCTCTCCTCTCCACCCAACCTCCTCTCCTCTGCTCTGCTCTCCCCTCGTCTCCTCTCCTCTCCACCCCTCCTCTCCTCTCCTCACCCCTCCTCTCCCTTCATCTCCTCTCCCCTCCCCTGCTATCCCTTCCCAACCCCTCCTCTCCCACCCCTCCTTTCGCCTCCCCTCATCTCCTCTGCTCTCCACTCACCTCACCTCCCCACTACTCTCCTCTCTGCTCTCCCCTCCCCACCGCTCCTCCCCCTCCCACCTCTCCAGGGGGATAGTAGTATCCGGTACTTTGAGATAACAGAGGAACCTCCCTATGTCCACTACCTCAGTACCTTCAGCAGCAAGGAGCCTCAGAGGGGGATGGGCTTCATGCCCAAGAGAGGAGTGGATGTCAGCAAGTGTGAGATCGCCAGGTAGGAGACTCACACACATACAAACACACCCACACACATACAAACACACTACACTCAAGGAGCCACTGGAGATCATTAAGGAGCCCCTGGAGATCCTCAAGGAGCCCTTGGAGATCCTCAAGGAGCCCCTGGAGATCCTCAAGGAGCCCCTGGAGATCCTCACAGAACCCCTGGAGATCATCAAGGAGCCCCTGGAGATCCTCAAGGAGCCCCTGGAGATCCTCAAGGTGCCCCTGGAGATCCTCACAGAACCCCTGGAGATCATTAAGGAACACCTGGAGATCCTCAAGGAGCCCCTGGAGATCATTAAGGAACCCCTGGAGATCCTCAAGGAACCCCTGGAGATCATTAAGGAACCCCTGGAGATCATTAACCTCTTACATCTAGACGTTCCGCTAGCGGAACACCTGCTCCAATATCCAATGATGGGCGTGGCGCGAAATACAAATTCCTCGAAAATCCGAAAACTTCCATTTTTCAAACATATGACTATTTTACACCATTTTAAAGACAAGACTCTCCTTTATCTAACCACACTGTCCGATTTCAAAAAGGCTTTACAGCGAAAGCAAAACATTAGATTATGTCAGCAGAGTACCCAGCCAGAAATAATCAGACACCCATTTTTCAAGCTAGCATATAATGTCACAAAAAACAAAACCACAGCTAAATGCAGCACTAACCTTTGATGATCTTCATCAGATGACACTCCTAGGAGTGTTATACAATACATGCATGCATGTTATACAATACATGTATGTTTTGTTCAATCAAGTTCATATTTATATCAAAAACCAGCTTTTTACATTAGCATGTGACGTTCAGAACTAGCATTCCCACCGAACACTTCCGGTGAATTTACTAAATTACTCACGATAAACGTTCACAAAAAACATAACAATTATTTTAAGAATTATAGATACAGAACTCCTTTATGCAATCGCGGTGTCCGATTTTAAAATAGCTTTTCGGTGAAAGCACATTTTGCAATATTCTGAGTAGATAGCCCGGCCATCATGGCTAGCTATTTTGACACCCACCAAGTTTGGTACTCACCAAACTCAGATTTACTATAAGAAAAATTTGATTACCTTTGCTGTTCTTCGTCAGAATGCACTCCCAGGACTTCTACTTCAATAACAAATGTTGGTTTGGTTCCAAATAATCCATAGTTATATCCAAATAGCGGCGTTTTGTTGTGCGTTCAAGACACTATCCGAAGGGTAAAGAAGGGTGACGCGCCCGGCGCGTTTCGTGACAAAAAAATTCAAAATATTCCATTACCGTACTTCGAAGCATGTCAAACGTTGTTTAAAATCCATTTTTATGCGATTTTTCTCGTAAAAAAAGCGATAATATTCCGACCGGGAAACCCTGTTTTCGTTCAAAGACTGAAAATAAAAACATGGAGTCATCTCGTGCACGCGCGCGCCAGTCTCATTGTTCTCAGATCGACCACTTACCAAATGCGCTACTGTTTTTCAGCCATGGCCTGCAAAGTCATCATTCAACGTTCTGGCGCCTTCTGAGAGCCTATGGGAGCGTTAGAAAATGTCACGTTACAGTAGAGATCCCCTGTTTTGTATAGAGATGCTCAAGAAGGCCAAGAAATAGTCAGAGAGGGCGCTTCCTGTTTGGAATCTTCTCAGGTTTTGGCCTGCCAAATGAGTTCTGTTATACTCACAGACACCATTCAAACAGTTTTAGAAACTTTGGAGTGTTTTCTATCCAATACTAATAATTATATGCATATTCTAGTTTCTGGGCAGGAGTAATAATTAGATTAAATCGGGTACGTTTTTTATCCGGCCGTGAAAATACTGCCCCCTATCCATAACAAGTTAAGGAACCCCTGGAGATCCTCAAGGAGCCCCTGGAGATCATTAAGGAGCCCCTGGAGATCCTCAAGGAGCCCCTGGAGATCCTCAAGGAACCCCTGGAGATCCTCAAGGAACCCCTGGAGATCCTCAAGGAACCCCTGGAGATCATTAAGGAACCCCTGGAGATCCCCACAGAACCCCTGGAGATCATTAAGGAACCCCTGGAGATCCCCACAGAACCCCTGGAGATCATTAAGGAGCCCCTGGAGATCATTAAGGAACCCCTGGAGATCCTCAAGCAGCCCCTGGAGATCCTCACAGAACCCCTGGAGATCATTAAGGAACCCCTGGAGATCATTAAGGAGCCCCTGGAGATCCTCAAGCAGCCCCTGGAGATCCTCAAGCAGCCCCTGGAGATCCTCACAGAACCCCTGGAGATCATTAAGGAGCCCCTGGAGATCCTCAAGGAGCCCCTGGAGATCATTAAGGAACCCCTGGAGATCCCCAAGGAACCCTTGGAGATACTCAAGGAACAATTGCTAGTCAATGGTTCCTATTTGCACCTTTGGTTAGTTGAGGGGTTCTTGGAGGAACCTTTAATGTTGCAATGAAGCAACAGGTCCCTAGAGGAACCTTGGAGCGGAGGTGTGGCTTAGTAGGGGCTTGGCTTTAAGATCAATGTTTTCTGGAGTAAATGTGGGAGTAAATGTCATTCCTGTTCATCTGTTCTGTTGTATAGTTCTCACATGTAATGGTTGATCACTGACAGTGAGGCTGACAGAGGAATATGAGTTCGACAAGAACCTATGAAAATCCCTAAGTTGTAATGGTTACCACTTTATTACTATATGTAATCAGCAATGTTAATATATTAATATTATTTATATTATGAACTGGGTGGTTTGAGCCCTGAGTGCTGATTGGCTGACAGCCATGGTATATCAGACCGTATACCACAGGTATGACAAAACATTTATTTTTAACTGCTCTAATTACGTTGGTAACCATTTTATAATAGCAATAAGGCACCTCGGGGGTTTGTGGTATATGGCCAATATTTCATGGCTCTATTTATTATCTATGCCTACATGTACATATTACCTCAATTACCTTGACTAACCTGTACCCCCGCACATTGACTCAGTACCGGTACCCCCTGTATATAGACTCGTTATTGTTATTTTATTGTGTTACTATTTTCCTTTCGTTTATTTAGATATTTTGTTCTTACTTACTTTAAAAAAAACTCTGCATTGTTTGTTAAAGGGCTCATAAGCATTTCACTGTAAGGTCTACACCTGTTGTATTCGGGCGCAAGTGACAAATACAATTTGATTTGAATATGTAATACACATCGATATTTAAGTAAAAGTTAAATTTGCAGTGTACGAACATAACATGATGAACAGGAATGACATTTACACTGACGGGTGCCCAAAAATAACTATCTGAAAGGCACGCCTCCAATAATCCATGCCTCTACACCTATGTTAGTAAAAAGGTAAAAAATGTAACCCCTCCCATCACAAAAACAATCCGGTTTGAACCTTTACACAGGGGTTCCTCAAATAACCTTTTTAGAGTGGTTCCTCAAAGACCCTTTTTAGAGGGGTTCCTCGAAGAACCTTTTTAGAGTGGTTCCTCGAATAACCTTTTTAGAGGGGTTCCTCAAAGAACCTTTTTAGAGAGGTTCCTTAAAGACCTTTTACACAGGGGTTCCTCAAAGACCCTTTTTAGAGTGGTTCCTCAAAGAACCTTTTTAGAGAGGTTCCTTAAAGACCTTTTACACAGGGGTTCTCAAAGACCCTTTTTAGAGGGGTTCCTTAAAGACCTTTTACACAGGGGTTCTCAAAGAACCTTTTTAGAGGGGTTCCTCAAAGACCTTTTACACAGGGGTTCTCAAAGAACCTTTTTAGAGTGGTTTCTCAAAGACCTTTTACACAGGGGTTCTCAAAGAACCTTTTTAGAGTGGTTTCTCAAAGACCTTTTACACAGGGGTTCTCAAAGAACCTTTTACACAGGGGTTCCTCAAAGACCCTTTTTAGAGTGGTTCCTCAAAGAACCTTTTTGAACTGGAAAGGTTCCGTCGGTATGGCAGCCCAAAAAGTTTCTTCCAGGCACATATGTCTAGATTTGATTAGAGCTTTGATCAGCATGAACATTCAAACCTGTTGCTACCTGAGCCAGATGAGCCCTACATTAAATACATTTTATGAGCCCAAGCCCCCCCCCCCCCAAAAAAGGTCAAAAAGATTGTGCCGTTGCCTAATAGGATATGATAGGCTAAGGACCACTGCACATTACACACATCAGAAAAACAGAAAAACCCATAGATGTTATGCTGTCTTGGGAAAATCAATGAAACTAGCTTCAGTAACCTGTGTGGACTGTATTACTGTTCTGTACTATAGACCTAATGAGTTCTATGGACTGGAATTACACACCTCGTTCAAACCATGAAGCTGCATGGGAGAGAACACCTGACGCTGGCGCAATACCTGAGGCCTACAAAGTTACAAGTATAGGCTAGCGAATTTGATTTTAATTTTGAAATATAATAGTGCCTTATTTTAAATTTTTATAATTAGTAGGCTGTCACGGTTGTCAAAAGGAGCGAACCAAAGTGCAGCGTGTGTTTCGTTCCACATATTTATTTAATCCGTGAAAACTATGAAATACATCAAATAACTGAAATTTACAAAACAACAAACCGTGACGCAGAGGAGAAACAAACACTACTCACAAATTAATCACCCACAAAAACAGGTGGGACAAACACCAACTTAAATATGACCTCCAATTAGAGACAACGACGACCAGCTGCCACTAATTGGAGATCATACCAAACAAAACCAACATAGAAATACAAAACTAGAAACTGAACATAGAAATACAAAACATAGACAATCACCCCCTGTCACGCCCTGACCTACTCTACCATAGAAAATAACCACTTACTATGGTCAGGACGTGACATAGGCTGACGCATATACCTTTCATGACATTCCCCCTAATGTTGTCTGACGTGTGTATTACCTCCTCTTCCTCTAGTGTTGCTTCAGTCCTTCCTCGCTCTCAACAGTTAAATTAAATACGTTTCCTTGAATAATATGGGACTAGAATTAGATAAAGACGGCTTTCACTTCTCTTCACGAAGATTGAATGTTTATGGGTCTGAATTAATAACTGTTATAGTCTACCACCATCTGAATGTTTATGGGTCTGTATGGTTATGGGTCTGAATGGTTATGGGTCTGAATGGTTATGGGTCTGAATGGTTATGGGTCTGAATTAATAACTGCTATATTCTACCACCATCTGAATGGTTATGGGTCTGAATGGTTATGGGTCTGAATGGTTATGGGTCTGAATGGTTATGGGTCTGAATGGTTATGGGTCTGAATTAATAACTGTTATAGCCTACCACCATCTGAATGGTAATGGGTCTGAATGGTTATGGGTCTGAATGGTTATGGGTCTGAATTAATAACTGTTATAGCCTACCACCATCTGAATGGTTATGGGAATGAATGGTTATGGGTCTGAATGGTTATGGGTCTGAATTAATAACTGCTATAGCCTACCACCATCTGAATGGTTATGGGACTGAATGGTTATGGGTCTGAATTAATAACTGCTATAGTCTACCACCATCTGAATGGTTATGGGTCTGAATGGTTATGGGTCTGAATTAATAACTGCTATAGCCTACAACCATCCCACATTCTCTCTTCTTTCAAACTCCCCGGCGAGTTATTTTGGGTGCAAGCTTGCATTCCTTTTCGAATAGTCTATTAATATATATATAAAAATATCCAACAAGCTTTTCCTGGGACTCCGAGAGCGGAGTTACTGGTGGACAGTAACATGTATATGTAACCGATGTGAAATGGCTAGTTAGTTAGCGGTGGTGCGCGCTAATAGCGTTTCAATCGGTGACGTCACTCGCTCTGAGGCCTGAAGTAGTTGTTCCCCTTGCGTTGCAAGGGCCGCGGCTTTTGTGGCGCGATGGGTAACGATGCTTCGTGGGTGTCAGTTGTTGATGTGTGCAAGGGTCCCTGGTTCGAGCCCAGGTTGGGGCGAAGAGAGGGACGGAACCTACACTGTTACACTAAGAAGGAGAGAGGCCAGTGGAGCGCAGGTGCGGTATTGCGCAAGTGAACATGAAGACAGAGGCTATGTTAGAAGCTTATAGTATATAGATAATACTGCATTGAATTACCTGAAAGAGGTAGTCCAGGACATCTATATGCAGGTAACTGCCAAAATAAAGGAAACCCCAATATAAAGTGTCTTGATAGGGCGTTGGGCCACCACCAGCCTCCAGATCAGCTTCAATGCACCTTGTCATAGATTCTACAAGTGTCTGGACCTCTATTGGAGGGATGTGACACCATTCTTCTACAAGAAATTCCATCATTTGGGGTTTTGTTGATGGTGGTGGAAAACGTTGTGTCAGGCGCCGCACCAGAATCTCCCATAGGTTTTCAATTGGGTTGAGATTTGGTGACTGATGGTTTGGCGTATGGTTTACATCGTTTTCATGCTCATCAAACCAATCAGTGACCACTCGTGCCCTGTGGATGGGGGCGTTGTCATCCTGGATAGAAATGATTCACCATAGGTTGAAGGTGATCACTCAGAATGGCTGTGTATTTATTGGTGTTTACTTTGCTCTCTAAGAAGTTGAGTGGACTTTAACCATGCCAGGAAAATGCACTCCATCACCATAACAGATCCACCAGAACCCTCATTTACTCAAGGGTTTCCATTATTTTGGCAGTTACCTCCATCTGTCTGTCTGTCTGTCTGTCTGTCTGTCTGTCTGTCTGTCTGTCTGTCTGTCTGTCTGTCTGTAGCAATGCTTTATCTCATTACCAGAACAAAGGCATCAGTGTAGTGACACATGGTCTCATAAACATAGCCTGTACTGTGCCTCATTCATAAACATAGCCTGTACCTCATTCATAAACATAGCCTGTACTGTGCCTCATTCATTCACATAGCCTGTACCTCATTCATTCACATAGCCTGTACTGTGCCTCATTCATTCACATAGCCTGTACTGTACCTCATTCATTCACATAACCTGTACTGTACCTCTTTCATTCACATAGCCTGTACTGTACCTCTTTCATTCACATAGCCTGTACCTCATTCATAAACATAGCCTGTACTGTACCTCATTCATAAGTATAGCCTGTACTGTACCTCATTCATTCACATAGCCTGTACTGTACCTCATTGATAAGCATAGCCTGTACTGTACCTCATTGATAAGCATAGCCTGTACTGTACCTCATTCACTCACATAGCCTGTACTGTGCCTCATTCATAAACATAGCTTGTACTCTACCTCATTCATAAACATAGCCTGTACTGTGCCTCATTCATAAACATACATAGCCTGTACTGTCCTTAATTTTTGGCAGTTACAACTTTATTCTAAAATTTATAAAATAAAAGTTTTTCCTCCTCAATCTGCACACAATACCCCATAATGACATCGCAATACCCCATAATGACATCACAATGCCCCATAATGACAAAGCAACAACAGGTCTTTAGAATAAAACAAAAAAAAATGAAATACCTTATTTACATAAGTATTCAGATACTTTGCTAAGACACTCAAAATTGTGCTCAGGTGAATCCTGTTTCCAATGATCATCCTTGAGATGTTTCTACAACTTCACTGGAGTCTACCTGTGGTCAATTCAAGACTCTTCCTAGAGCTGGCCACCCAGCCAAACTGAGCAATCGGGGGAGAAGGGCCTTGGTCAGGGACCTGAACAAGAACCAGATGGTCACTCTGGCAGAGCTTCAGAGTTCCTCTGTGGAGATGGGAGAACCTTCCAGAAGGACAACCATCTCTGCAGCACTCTACCCATCAGGCCTTTGTGGTAGATTGGCCAGGCGGAAGCCACTCCTCAGTAAAAGGCACATGCAATCCGCTTGGAATTTGCCAAAAGGCACCTAAAGAACTCAGACCATGATAAACAAGATTCTCTAGTTTGATGAAACCAAGATTGAACTCCTTACGGTGAAGCATGGTGGTGGCAGCATCAGGCTGTGGGGATGTTTTTCAGAGGCAGGGACTGGGAGACTAGTCAGGATCGAGGCAAAGATGAACGGAGCAAAGTACAGAGAGATCCTTGATGAAAACCTGCTCTAGAGCACTCAGGACCTCAGACTGGGGCGAAGGTTCACCTTCCAACAGGACAACTACCCTAAGCACACAGCCAAGACAGCGCAGGAGTGGCTTCAGGACAAGTCTCTGAATGTCCTTGAGTGGCCCAGCCAGAGCCCGGACTTGAAGCAGATCGAATCTCTGGAGAGACCTGAAAATAGCTGTGCAGCGATGCTCCCCATCCAACCTGACAGAGCTTGAGAGGATCTGCAGAGAAGAATGGGAGAAACTCCCCAAATACAGGTGTGCCAAGCTTGTAGCGTCATACCCAAGAAGACTCGAAGCTGTAATCGCTGCCAAAGGTGCTTCAACAAAGTACTGAGTAAAGGGTCTGAATACTTATGTAAATGTGACATATGTTTTTTGTTTTTTATAAATTTGCTAAAATTTCTTAAAACCTGTTTTGATTTGTCATTATGGGGTATTGTGTGTAGATTGATGAAGGGGGGGGGGGGAAACAATTTAATCCATTTTAGAATAAGGCTGTAACGTAACAAAATGTGGAAAAAGTGAAGGGGTCTAAATACTTGATATTGATCTTGAACAGGATTATCTATTTTGGATGCAATTTGAATGTTGTTGATAAAGTGAGAGAAAGACTTGCGTGTGCACTGATTTAAAGCAACAATATTCGAGTGATAGGCTGTTTAAAAACTCTTGAGCTGCAATAAAAAAAAAAAATATATATATCTTTACAATTACAAAATAAGGTGACCCCCGAAAGCCAGATGCAGATGTATAAATTCGACGTGCGTTCTGTCCTAATATTACTGTAGCATCGGCTATGATGCAACAAATGTACCTGTCACAAAGTGAGAAAGTTACCAGCTGTCTGTCCGCACCCTGAGCGTTGATGATTGATCCTTGAGAAAGCAGAGAGAAGGCAATAGAGAAGCTAGATTTACAAATCACATATTATTTTTAACAGTTCCATTTCACGTCATGCTGTTCATAGAAATAATTTATAATAATTGACCGGTTTTTCGCAGGTATTTATCCCGGGAAACCAAGAGTGGGTTTGTGCGGTAATTCTTAGTAAATCTCGGTAACCCGGTTCCTGCCAATAAACCCTAACACACACGCACACACACACACACACACACACACCCGCACACACACACACGCGCACACACACACACACACACACACACACACACATACACACACACACACGCACACGCGCACACACACACACACACACACCACACACACACACACAATTAGGGATAGACGTTATGCACAGGTACATGCAGGGTGTAGACTTTAGCTCAGCATGCTAATGTGAGAGTATTTGTTGTGGCTATTCTCTAAATCTGACTCTCCAGGTTATATAAGCTTCATGACAAGAAGTGTGAACCCATTGCCATGACAGTACCTAGAAAGGTAAGCCACACTCTCTCTATCCCTCTCTCTTCTTACATTAACGAACATGTGTCAAACTCATTCCATGGAGGGCCGAGTGTCTGCAGGTTTTCGCTCCTCCTTTGTACTTGATTGATGAATTAAGGTCACTAATTAGTAAGGAACTCCCCTCACCTGGTTGTCTAGGGCTTAATTGATAGGCAAAACCAAAAACCTGCAGACACGAGGCCCTCCATGGAATGTGTTTGACACCCCTGCTTTAACGGATTGTTAAAACTAACCATATTTCCCTCTCTTGCACCTCTCCCCTCCAGTCGGACCTGTTCCAGGATGACCTGTATCCAGACACGGCAGGTCCTGACCCGGCCCTGGAGCCAGAGGAGTGGCTGGAGGGTCGAGACGAGGACCCCATCCTTCAGTCCATGAGGGACGGCTATGTTCCCCCCAAGAGCCGCGAGCTCAAAGTGGCCAGGAAGAATGTTCTGGACTCCAGACCCACCCCCAGACGCAGCATGTCCTCCCGCGATGGCTCAGCCAACCTGCCCGTGAGTCACACTAAATATATCACCTCTTTATTTGACTGTTTGTCTAAAAATCCTTGTCCCCGACCTGTCTGTCCTGTCCCCGACCTGTCTGTCCTGTCTCTGACCTGTCTGTCCTGTCTCTGACCTGTCTGTCCTTGTCCCCGACCTGTCTGTCCTGTCCCCGACCTGTCTGTCCTGTCCTTGACCTGTCTGTCCTGTCCTTGACCTGTCTGTCCTGTCCTTGACCTGTCTCTCCTGTACCTGCCTGTCCCTGACCTGCCTGTCCTGTCCCTGACCTGCCTGTCCTGTCCCTGACCTGTCTTTCCTGTTTCTTCTTTCCATCTCCTCTTTCCCTTCCTCCTTCCGTCTCTTCCTCCCTCCATCTCTCTCTTTCCTCCATCTCTCTTTCCTCTACCCCTCTATCCCTCCTTCACTCTCTCTTTCCTCCATCTCTCTTTCCTCCATCTCTCCTTCCTCCATCTCTCCTTCCTCCCTCTCTCTCTTTCCTCCATCTCTCCTTCCTCCACCCCTCTATCCCTCCTTCACTCTCTCTCTTGCCTCCATCTCTCCTTCCTCCACCCCTCTATCCCTCCTTCACTCTCTCTCTTTCCTCCATCTCTCCTTCCTCCCTCTCTCTCCTTCCTCCATCTCTCCTTCCTCCCTCTCTCTCTTTCCTCCATCTCTCCTTCCTCCCTCTCTCTCTTTCCTCCATCTCTCCTTCCTCCACCCCTCTATCCCTCCTTCCCTCTCTCTCTTTCCTCCATCTCTCCCCTCCACCCCTCTATCCCTCCTTCCCTCTCTCCAGCCTCAGTTGGTAGACTGGTTGTTGGAGGAAGTTAAGAATCTCAAGGCGACAGTTCTGTCTCAAGAGAAGAGAATCTGTGACTTGGAGAATAAACTATCCAAGTACACCAACGGCACAGCCTGACACACACAGACACACACATCCCGCACACACACACACCACGGCAACCCCTACACACACAAATACAGATACAAAGTTTAAAAACACACTGAAACAACACTGTCATTCCCCTACACACACACTGCACAATAACCTTACTGACCTTATATACACAGCGTGATTCAGTCAAAGGCATAATCAACAAGCACATTGCACTTGACCCTTAAAGGCGCATTGTCAGAGGTGCAGTGTGCAACCTGCCTTTAAATGAATCTGTCCTTAACAATCCCAATAACCCCTAACTTCAAACACACATAACTCTCCACCCCCCAAAACACACACATACATAAAAACACACACCACACCAATGCTCACCCTAGAGAGAGAGATGTCAGTTGAACATACTGTATGAGTAAAAGGCTTGTGAGAAAGTGAGCTGTTACTAGGTTCGCAAAATGTCCGGTAATTTCTCCAAATTTTCAAGAAATCTTGTGTTTGAAGAATTGTAGAATCAGGAGAGAATACGCCGGGAAATCTGGAATCCTCCAAACAGGATTTCTGGAAAACCTGGGAATTTTGTGAAAGTTCCCACATGAAAAAAAATACTGTAATGTATACTATGGTAGGAATACTGTAGTATTTACTGTAGTGCTTATACAGAGTGGAGTCAGCAAAATACTGTAGTATTTAAAGTGTATTATAGTATAAATACTGTAGTAAAAATAACAGTATGTACTGTAGTATTTTTGCAGACTGTAGTATACTGTAGTATTTACTGTTGTATTTTTGCAGACTGTAGTATACTGTAGTATTTACTGTAGTGTTTTTGCAGACTGTAGTATACTGTAGTATTTACTGTAGTGTTTTTGCAGACTGTAGTATACTGTAGTATTTACTGTTGTGTTTTTGCAGACTGTAGTATACTGTAGTATTTACTAAAGTGTTTTTATTTTATTATCTTCTATATAGAAGTGTGTGTGTGTGGGGGGGGGGGTTCTCCTTGAAGAAATCTACTGGAGAAATACTAAAAGAGCTAATTTTCCACAACCTGTAAGGAACAGACTTCAGCGCTTCTGCTTTTTTCTATAACTTGTAGTGAACACAATATATGGTCTATACTTGGCATGTCGGTTTCTCACTTATGTGAATATGGGGGAGGGGAATGGGCAGGGTACATGCAAATTGAATACTGTATTATTTACTATATATTTTTTTAAATGTAGTTTTTTTGCAGACTGTAGTGTTTTTGCCGACATTATTGTAGTATTTACTACAGTGTTATTTTGTGGATAATGCTGTAGTATTTACTACAGTGTTATTTTGTGGATAATGCTGTAGTATTTACTACAGTGTTATTTTGTGGATAATGCTGTAGTATTTACTATAGTATTCTACAGTATACTACAAAATTCTATACTAAGTACTACACATGATTGAGGGATACTACAGTGTGTAGTATAGTATTCTACAGTATACTAAAGTTTACTACAGTATTTTATATTAAGTCCTGTAGTATTCTATAGTAAACTGTAGTATTTTTTTATGTGGGTTATCTGAATTTTGCAACCAACCCTAGTTTTGAGTTTGTATTTACATACAGTCCAAAAGATGAATGCAGGTCTGGTTGGGGGACTAAAGTAAGTCATTCAAGTTTGTTTAGTTGTTTTTTTATTGTTGTTTTCAGAGGATAGGTTTTCCAGAAAGTTCTCTCGCTCTAGGTGCTTCTGGATATTGGATCACACCCACTCTGTCCCCCTCCCTGTCCCCCTCCTTATCCGTCCATCGCCGACCAACACTCATTAATAACAGGATCTGTCAACCTTTTCAAAATGTAAATAGTGCGATTATAAAAATAACAAAAATAAAAAACGAGTTTTGTGTATTCTGTAAAGGATGAGACATGACATCAATAAAAACAATCTTTCTTTTTTTAAAGCTTGGGCTATCCTTTCAATTTCTCACGGAGCTGCTCATATTGTAGCTATGTTATTAGGTATTATACTGCTCATATTGTAGATGTGTTATTAGGTATTATACTGCTCATATTGTAGATGTGTTATTAGGTATTATACTGCTCATATTGTAGCTGTGTTATTAGGTATTATACTGCTCATATTGTAGCTGTGTGTTATTAGGTATTATACTGCTCATATTGTAGATGTGTTATTAGGTATTATACTGCTCATATTGTAGCTGTGTGTTATTAGGTATTATACTGCTCATATTGTAGCTGTGTGTTATTAGGTATTATACTGCTCATATTGTAGATGTGTTATTAGGTATTATACTGCTCATATTGTAGCTGTGTTATTAGGTATTATACTGCTCATATTGTAGCTGTGTGTTATTACTGCTCATATTGTAGCTGTGTGTTATTAGGTATTATACTGCTCATATTGTAGATGTGTGTTATTAGGTATTATACTGCTCATATTGTAGCTGTGTGTTATTAGGTATTATACTGCTCATATTGTAGCTGTGTTATTAGGTATTATACTGCTCATATTGTAGCTGTGTGTTATTAGGTATTATACTGCTCATATTGTAGCTGTGTTATTAGGTATTATACTGCTCATATTGTAGCTGTGTTATTAGGTATTATACTGCTCATATTGTAGCTGTGTTATTAGGTAGTATACTGCTCATATTGTAGCTGTGTGTTATTAGGTATTATACTGCTCATATTGTAGCTGTGTGTTATTAGGTATTATACTGCTCATATTGTAGCTGTGTTATTAGGTATTATACTGCTCATATTGTAGCTGTGTTATTAGGTATTATACTGCTCATATTGTAGCTGTGTGTTATTAGGTATTATACTGCTCATATTGTAGCTGTGTGTTATTACTGCTCATATTGTAGCTGTGTTATTAGGTATTATACTGCTCATATTGTAGCTGTGTGTTATTACTGCTCATATTGTAGCTGTGTGTTATTAGGTATTATACTGCTCATATTGTAGCTGTGTGTTATTAGGTATTATACTGCTCATATTGTAGCTGTGTGTTATTAGGTATTATACTGCTCATATTGTAGCTGTGTGTTATTACTGCTCATATTGTAGCTGTGTGTTATTAGGTATTATACTGCTCATATTGTAGCTGTGTGTTATTAGGTATTATACTGCTCACATTGTAGCTGTGTGTTATTAGGTAGTATACTGCTCATATTGTAGCTGTGTGTTATTAGGTATTATACTGCTCATATTGTAGCTGTATGTTATTAGGTATTATACTGCTCATATTGTAGCTGTGTGTTATTACTGCTCATATTGTAGCTGTGTTATTAGGTATTATACTGCTCATATTGTAGCTGTGTTATTAGGTATTATACTGCTCATATTGTAGCTGTGTTATTAGGTATTATACTGCTCATATTGTAGCTGTGTGTTATTAGGTATTATACTGCTCATATTGTAGCTGTGTTATTAGGTATTATACTGCTCATATTGTAGCTGTGTTATTAGGTATTATACTGCTCATATTGTAGCTGTGTGTTATTACTGCTCATATTGTAGCTGTGTGTTATTAGGTATTATACTGCTCATATTGTAGCTGTGTGTTATTAGGTATTATACTGCTCATATTGTAGCTGTGTTATTAGGTATCATACTGCTCATATTGTAGCTGTGTTATTAGGTATTATACTGCTCATATTGTAGCTGTGTGTTATTACTGCTCATATTGTAGCTGTGTGTTATTATGTATTATACTGCTCATATTGTAGCTGTGTGTTATTAGGTATTATACTGCTCATATTGTAGCTGTGTGTTATTACTGCTCATATTGTAGCTGTGTTATTAGGTATTATACTGCTCATATTGTAGCTGTGTGTTATTAGGTATTATACTGCTCATATTGTAGATGTGTGTTATTAGGTATTATACTGCTCATATTGTAGCTGTGTTATTAGGTATTATACTGCTCATATTGTAGCTGTGTTATTAGGTATTATACTGCTCATATTGTAGCTGTGTTATTAGGTATTATACTGCTCATATTGTAGCTGTGTGTTATTAGGTATTATACTGCTCATATTGAAGCTGTGTGTTATTAGGTATTATACTGCTCATATTGTAGCTGTGTGTTATTAGGTATTATACTGCTCATATTGTAGCTGTGTGTTATTAGGTATTATACTGCTCACATTGTAGCTGTGTGTTATTAGGTAGTATACTGCTCATATTGTAGCTGTGTGTTATTAGGTATTATACTGCTCATATTGTAGCTGTATGTTATTAGGTATTATACTGCTCATATTGTAGCTGTGTGTTATTACTGCTCATATTGTAGCTGTGTTATTAGGTATTATACTGCTCATATTGTAGCTGTGTTATTAGGTATTATACTGCTCATATTGTAGCTGTGTTATTAGGTATTATACTGCTCATATTGTAGCTGTGTGTTATTAGGTATTATACTGCTCATATTGTAGCTGTGTTATTAGGTATTATACTGCTCATATTGTAGCTGTGTTATTAGGTATTATACTGCTCATATTGTAGCTGTGTGTTATTACTGCTCATATTGTAGCTGTGTGTTATTAGGTATTATACTGCTCATATTGTAGCTGTGTGTTATTAGGTATTATACTGCTCATATTGTAGCTGTGTTATTAGGTATCATACTGCTCATATTGTAGCTGTGTTATTAGGTATTATACTGCTCATATTGTAGCTGTGTGTTATTACTGCTCATATTGTAGCTGTGTGTTATTATGTATTATACTGCTCATATTGTAGCTGTGTGTTATTAGGTATTATACTGCTCATATTGTAGCTGTGTGTTATTACTGCTCATATTGTAGCTGTGTTATTAGGTATTATACTGCTCATATTGTAGCTGTGTGTTATTAGGTATTATACTGCTCATATTGTAGATGTGTGTTATTAGGTATTATACTGCTCATATTGTAGCTGTGTTATTAGGTATTATACTGCTCATATTGTAGCTGTGTTATTAGGTATTATACTGCTCATATTGTAGCTGTGTTATTAGGTATTATACTGCTCATATTGTAGCTGTGTGTTATTAGGTATTATACTGCTCATATTGAAGCTGTGTGTTATTAGGTATTATACTGCTCATATTGTAGCTGTGTTATTAGGTATTATACTGCTCATATTGTAGCTGTGTTATTAGGTATTATACTGCTCATATTGTAGCTGTGTGTTATTAGGTATTATACTGCTCATATTGTAGCTGTGTGTTATTAGGTAGTATACTGCTCATATTGTAGCTGTGTGTTATTAGGTATTATACTGCTCATATTGTAGCTGTGTTATTAGGTATTATACTGCTCATATTGTAGCTGTGTGTTATTAGGTATTATACTGCTCATATTGTAGCTGTGTGTTATTACTGCTCATATTGTAGCTGTGTTATTAGGTAGTATACTGCTCATATTGTAGCTGTGTGTTATTAGGTATTATACTGCTCATATTGTAGCTGTGTGTTATTACTGCTCATATTGTAGCTGTGTGTTATTAGGTATTATACTGCTCATATTGTAGCTGTGTTATTAGGTATTATACTGCTCATATTGTAGCTGTGTGTTATTAGGTATTATACTGCTCATATTGTAGCTGTGTGTTATTAGGTATTAGGCCAGAAAATGGCGACAAATCCCCAAGTCTCTCCCTCCCTATCTCTCTCTCTCTCTCTCTCACACACACACACACACACACACACGGAGAAACAAAGTGAAATCTACTGCTGTTCTCAGAATCAACAACCTTGATAACCTCGTGTGTGTGTGTGTGTGTGTGTGTGTGTGTGTGTGTGTGTGTGTGTGTGTGTGTGTGTGTGTGTGTGTGTGTGTGTGTGTGTGTGTGTGTGTGTGTGTGTGTGTGTGTGTGTGTGTGTGTGTGTGTGTGTGTGCGTGCGCGTGCGCGTGCGTGCGTGCGTGCGTGCGTGCGTGCGTGCGTGCGTGTGTGTGTTTCCATTTACCGGACATTTGAGAAATGTCCTGGACCCATACAGTTCATTCGGAAAGTATTCAGACCCCACCTGATTTACATAAGTATTCAGACCCCACCTGATTTACATAAGTATTCAGACCCTTTGCTATGAGACTCGAAACTGAGCTCAGGTCCATCCTGTTTCCATTGATCACCCTTGAAATGTTTCTACAACTTGATTGGACATGATTTCGAAAGGCACACACCTGTCTATATAAGGTCCCAAAATTTCTAAAATCGGGTTTTGCTTTGTAATTTACATTTTAGTCATTTAGCAGACGCTCTTATCCAGAGCGACTTACAGTAGTGAACACATATCATTTCATGCATTTTTTTTCTTCTTTTTTGTACTGTCCCCCCCGTGGGAATCGAACCCACAACCTTGGCGTTGCAAACACCATGCTCTACCAACTGAGCCACAGGGAAGACTAGCACGTCTATTATGACTATTCCCTAATTATGTTGTATTGTGTGTAGATTGATGAGATGGGGGGGGGGGGGACACACACACACTATTTAATCCATTTTAGAATAAGGCTGTAACGTAACAAAATGTGGAAAAAGTCAAGGGGTCTGAATACTTTCCGAATGCACTGTATGGATTGGGTGTGTAACCTGAATATGGCGTCCACCCACAGCGCACCGAATAACAGAAATCACGTTTAGATTATGGTACTTAATCTCAACAGAACATGCAAATCGAGGATGCAAATGACGTGTGTCCTTCTTACTGCGCCACTTTGAAGATGTTGGAGTAACTGATTGGTCCACATGTCCTTTCCCTCAGCCAACGGGACGAGTAACGAATAGCAATAAGATCACTAGCCTATTATGCGTTTATGAGTTTCATATTTCGGGAAGCACATTTTTTCACCATTAAAAAAAAAAAAACACATTTATAATAAATCATTCCATGCATCATCGCATTTGCAGACTTATGTAAGATAGCCTACTATTTGTAATGTGATGAGTATATTGGATAGTCATAATTTAGGCAAAAAATATAAAACTCAATCCCTTTTCGCAACAACAACAAAAAATTCAGTTCAATGCATGGTTCACCGCATATAATATACTCTGCGGACACTGACAAAACAATCAATAAAAGCGACTTTCTCCAACGATAAGAGGAAAGAGACAGAAATAGAATATGACAGGAGGAAAATTATTGTCCAAAAAACGTGCGTTGCTCTCTTTCCTTCCCGCTGTAGACAATTCGATTTAAAACAATCCACAATTTTATTTATTTTTTAAGACTACGGGAAACTAATGATCCTCTGTGGCCAAACCATGCTATAGTAGTCTATTTTGAATGATTTTATTTATTTATGTATAGACAGGAGTAGGCTAATTAGGCTATATACACACTACATGACCAAAAGTATGTGGGCACATGCTCGTTGAACATCTAATTCCAAAATCATGGGTATTAATATGGAGTTGGTCCCCCTTTGCTGCTATAAAAGCCTCCTCTCTTCTGGGAAGGCTTTCCATTAGATATTGGAACATTGCTGCGGGGACTTGCTTCCATTCAGCCACAAGAGCATTAGTGAGGTCAGGCACTGATGTTGGGTGACTAGGCCCTGGCTCACAGTCGGCGTTCCGATTCATCCCAAAGGTGTTCAATGGGGTTGAGGTCAGGGCTCTGTGAGGGCCAGTCAAGTTCTTCCACACCGATCTCGATAAACCATTTCTGTATGGACCTCGCTTTGTGCACAGGGGCATTGTCATGCTGAAACAGGAAAGGCCTTACTCAAACTGTTGCCACAAAGTTGGAAGCACAGAATCGTCTAGAATGTCATTGTATGCTGTATCGTTAAGATTTCCCTTCACTGTAACTTTTTTATTTATTTAACATTTATTTAACTAGGCAAGTCAGTTAAGAACAAATTCTTATTTACAATGAGGCCTACCCCGGCCAGACCCTCCCGTAACCCGGACGACGCTGAGCCAATTGTGCGCCTCCCTTTGGGATTCCCGATCACTGCCGGTTGTGATACAGCCTGGAATCGAACCAAGGTCTGTAGTGACACCTCTAGCACGGACATGCAGTGCCTTAGACTGGGAGCCCTTTAAGGGGCGTAGCCCGAACCATGAAAAACAGCCGCAGACCATTATTCCTCTTCCACCAAACTTTACAGTTGGCACTATGCATTGGGGCAGGTAGCGTTCATCCGATTCATCCGTCGGACTGTCGGATGGTGAAGAGTGGTTCATCACTCCAGAGAACGTGTATCCACTGCTACAGAGTCCAATGGCGGCAATACTTTACGCCACTCCAGCCAACACTTGGCATTGCTCATGGTGATCTTAGGCTTGTATGCAGCTGCTCGGCCATGGAAACCCATTTCATGAAGCTTCCGATGAACAGTTATTGTGCTCACGCTGCCTCCAGTTTGGAACTCCCGTGTCCACATACTTTTGGTCATGTAGTGTAATTTTGGTACCTTAATTAAATGTACTTAGGGAAAGATTTACTTAGCCTATGAGCCTATGTTAATCTACTATCCCCCATAGTAGAAAAGTATATGGTCGGAAGCAAGGTAAAACATGCCTCATAATATGTAGTATAACGTTCAGGTTTCAAACAATTAAGTATATGTTTTCAAAATGGTACTTGCCTCCAGCTCATTACATTTTAGTCATTTAGCAGACGCTCTTATCCAGAGCGACTTACAGTAGTGAATGCATACATTTCATACATTTTCATAATTGTTTCTTTTTTTTTTTCTTTCCCATACTGGTCCCCCGTGGGAATCGAACCCACAACCCTGGCGTTGCAAACACCATGCTCTACCAACTGAGACACAAAGTGGTGTGTGACGTGCTGATGAAGCCTACCTTCCGTTGCCTATGTATTTGAATGGTGAATGAGAAGCGCTTCAATTACCAGTTGAGAAATACAAATATGAGAAGAAAATAAAATGATCATGGACAAAACCAGTTTTTAACACGTGATTGCGTTTAGAATTGTTTCGCAATGATTGGGCTTATTAAACCGCTGTCCAAAGGCTCTGTATCTGTATGACGCGTGTGTGATAAATAACGAATATATACACTCGTGCCAATTTAATTCCACGAAATTATGCAAATTAATGCATACACCGATAAGCATGAGAGGTTTTTTTTTTCTTCTGAACAATTGGCCGGCGCCAATTTTATTTATCGGCTTTTCTATTTTTTTTTATTTTTTTTTAAAGCCAAAAGCCGTAATTACCGCTAACCAAACCCTGGTGTGTCTGTGTAAGCAACATAGAAACCATAGTTTATCACCAGCCAATTGTTGATGTGACCACTTTGATTGGTTGAGTTCAGATATTCATGTTTGCTCAGGGTTTGCTCAGTCCAACATGTGTAACTGTTATCTGTTTACCCAAATTGCCAAATGACCTGCTCTATGTAGACATGGAATAAAAAGGTTGTGTCTGTTCTTTTCACTCTATATCTATGGTGAGTTTAAGCCCAGCACTGATTGCTAATGATTTAGAGAGGGAGGGACTAATGGGGTTGGGAAAGAGGGATAGAGTAGGGAGGGTGAGAGGGAAATATATTTGGTATCTAAAAGAGAGAGAGAGAGGGTAAGGTGACATGCTCCTCCATTGCTTTTTTCTCTCTCTCTCTATTCTTTCTGTCACTCCTAGAGGTTGAGCAGCACTCTAACTCACTGCTTTATTACCAGGGGAAAAACGGAGAAACAGTGGAGCCAACACTGCTGCAAAGACCTGGTATACTAGATCACTGGACTGCTGTAAAGACCTGGTATACTAGATCACTGGACTGCTGCAAAGACCTGGTATACTAGATCACTGGACTACTGTATGGACTGCTGTAAAGACCTGCTATACTAGATCACTGGACTGCTGTAAAGACCTGCTATACTAGATCACTGGACTGCTGTAAAGACCTGCTATACTAGATCACTGGACTGCTGTAAAGACCTGCTATACTAGGTCAATGTAAATACCTGCTATACAACCCTGGCTGTACTTTACCTCTCTGGGCTATCCATATCTTTTACCCAGGACCACATTCAGTAGCCACCGAATGAGAGAACATGTTGTGAATGGGAAGAGGTTCTAGCTCACCTGAAAAACTTGACATTCTAGAGTTCTAAACCTGGACAGTGTGGAGTTCTAGACCTGGACATTGTAGAGTTCTAGACCTGGACATTGTAGAGTTCTAGACCTGGACATTGTGGAGTTCTAGACCTGGACATTGTGGAGTTCTAGACCTGGACATTGTGGAGTTCTAGACCTGGACATTGTGGAGTTCTAGACCTGGACATTGTGGAGTTCTAGACCTGGACATTGTGGAGTTCTAGACCTGGTTCTAAACACGGTAACAATGGCCACTGACCAGGATGTCGTCACCTCCAGTGAGTGGGAGTGTGACAGGTTGTCGTACCTCCTGCCCTCCCTGCTGCTGTTCCTGCTCTACCTGGCTCTCCGCTGGCCCCCGATACAGCGAAGGGCGAGGCTGGGGGTGAAGGCTGCCGCCTGGTGGCTGTGGGTGGCACTGTGCTGGGTCCTGGAGCTCCCCATCCACCACCCTGACACAGAGCCAGGCTGGGGCAAGGAGAGGGGAGGAACACAGGAACAGGGGCATGGATCATCCCCAGGCCTTGCCATAGGACCGTCACCAGAGAAAAGCTGGGGTAGGGAGAGGGGAATGGGCCTTGGCTTGGGATCACATCCAACCCTCTCCCCAGCCCCAGGACCCACTCTAGCCTGTAAGCCCACAGCCCTGGCCCGGTTCCTACTCCAGCACTGTTGTTCCCTGGCCAGACCCAGACTGGCCCCATGGCCCAGGGGGGACCCCCACCTCCAGACCCTCTCAAGTTTGCTATTGGGGGGCCTGACTGCAGGAGACCAGGGACAAGAGGAGGTCAACTTTACCCGAGACCACCTTCTACTGAAGGACGGGGGAGTTGTGGCTCTGGACTGGGCTGTAGGCGTAAGTGGGGGAGAGGCGGTGGGACGGGAGAGAGGGAAGGATCACCATCCTGGGGGGAAGGCATTGGGCTGCCACACCTCCACACCTCCAATCCTCCTTCTCATCCCTCACTACTGGGGAGGGGTGACGCCCCACCTGAGGGGTCTGTGTAGAATGGCTCTTCGTCAGGGTTTCTATACCCTCGTGTTTCACTGTAGGGGCACGGGAGGGTGCCCTCTCACCACGCCGCGGCTGACTGAGTATGGAGACTCTGCTGACCTGGTGCAGGTACACAATAATATTACTATAATAATTGTATGGTCTATAATTGACCTAATAATGATATTGTATATAATGTTGAACATACAAAGGCTGAATGGGACACATGCATACAATATGGTCTCAGTACTCTGACATGTCATGTACAGTTGAAGTCGGAAGTTTACATACACCTTAAGCCAAATATATTTAAACTCAGTATTTCACAATTCCTGACATTTAATCCTAGTAAAAATGTCTTAGGTCAGTCAGTTAGACCCCTCCTAGTGAGTGTAGCAATATCAGTAAGCTAGCTAGCTGCTTTTATTTCATTCATCACATTCCCAGTGGGTATGAAGTTTACATACACCTTAAGCCAAATACATTTAAACTCAGTATTTCACAATTCCTGACATTTAATCCTAGTAAAAATGTCTTAGGTCAGTTAGGATCACCACTTTTTATTTTAAGAATGTGAAATGTCAGAATAATAGTAGAGAGAATGATTTATTTCAGCTTTTATTTCTTTCATCACATTCCCAGTGGGTCAGAAGTTTACATACACTCAATTAGTATTTGGTAGCATTGCCTTTAAGTTGTTTAACTTGGGTCAAACATTTCAGGCAGCCTTCCACAAGCTTCCCACAATAAGTTGGGTACATTTTGGCCCATTCCTCCTGACAGAGCTGGTGGAACTGAGTCAGGTTTGTAGGCCTTCTTGCTCGCACACACTTTTTCAGTTCTGCCCACAAATCTTCTATAGGATTGAGGTCAGGGCTTTGTGATGGCCACTCCAATACCTTGACTTTGTTTTCCTTAAGCCATTTTGCCACAACTTTGGAAGAATGCTTGGGGACATTGTCCATTTGGAAGACCCATTTATGACCAAGCTTTAACTACCTGACTGATGTCTTGAGATGATGCTTCAATACATCCACATCATTTTGATGATGCCATCTATTTTGTGAAGTGCACCAGCAAAGCACCCCCACAATGTGAACCGTCGTCTGGCTTTTTTTATGGCAGTTCTGGAGCAGTGGCTTCTTCCTTGCTGAGCGGCCTTTCAGGTTATGTCGATATACGACTTGTTTTACTGTGGATATAGATACGTTTGTACCTGTTTCCTCCAGCATCATCACAAGGTCCTTTGCTGTTGTTTTGGGATTGATTTCCACAGCTGCGTGGTTCCATGGTGTTTATACTTGCGTACTATTGTTTGTACAGATGAATGTGGTACCTTCAGGCATTTGGAAACTGCTCCCAAGGATGAACCAGACTTGTGGAGGTCACTTTTTTTTCTGAGGTCTTGGCTGATTTCTTTTGATTTTCCAATGATGTCAAGCAAAGAGGCACTGAGTTTGAAGGTAGGCCTTGAAATACATCCACAGGTACACCTCCAATTTACTCAAATAATGTCAATTAGCCTATCAGAATCTTCTAAAGCCATGACATCATTTTCTGGAATTTTCCAAGCTGTTTAAAGGCACAGTCAACTTAGTGTATGTAAACTTCTGACCCACTGGAATTGTGATACTGGGAATTATAAGTGAAATAATCTGTCTGTAAATAATTGTTCGAAAAATGACTTGTGTCATGCACAAAGTAGATGTCCTAACCGACTTGCCAAAACTATAGTTTGTTAACATGAAATTTGTGGAGTGGTTGAAAAACGAGTTTTAATGACTCCAACCTAAGTGTATGTAAACTTCCGTCTTCAAATGTAAATGCATACCTAGGTCCCCTCCTAGTGAGACCATTGAGCTAGTCCTAGAACCCTCCTAGTGAGTTTAGCAATATCAGTAAGCTAGCTAGCTGGTTTTATAACAATATCAGTAAGCTAGCTAGCCAGTTTTCTAACAATATCAGTAGGCTAGCTAGCTGGCTGGTTTTACAACAATATCAGAAGGCTAGCTAGCTAGCTGGTTTTACAACAATATCAGAAGGCTAGCTAGTTAGCTGGTTTCATAACTATATCAGTAGGCTAGCTAGCTGGTTTCATAACTATATCAGTAGGCTAGCTAGCTAGCTGGTTTCATAACTATATCAGTAGGCTAGCTAGCTAGCTGGTTTCATAACTATATCAGTAGGCTAGCTAGCTAACTGGTTTCATAACTATATCAGTAGGCTAGCTAGCTAGCTGGTTTCATAACTATATCAGTAGGCTAGCTAGCTGGTGTCATAACTATATCAGTAGGCTAGCTAGCTAGCTGGTTTTACAACAATATCAGAAAGCTAGTTAGCCGGGTTTTATAGTAATTTTAGTCGGCCAGCTAGCTGGTTTTATAACAATATCAGTAAACTAGCAAGCTGTTTTTATAACAATATTAAACAACCTTTAACCCTGTGTCCTCCAGACAGTAGCGTATGTGCGTAGCCGGCACCCGTCCTCTGTGCTGGTAGCGGTGAGCGAGGGTTCTGGTTCGGGCCTGCTGCTGTCCTACTTGGGAGAGTGTGGCTCCTCCTCTTACCTGACGGCTGCAGCCTGCATCTCACCTGTCCTGCAGGGCCAGCTGTGGTTTGACACGCCCCTACCGCCACTCTACCGCTGGGCAGTGCTGGTCCAACGCAAACTGCAACTCAGCAGGTAGGAGAGAGATGATGATGATGATTAGTTTATAGAACAATAATCTGCCTCTCCAATTGAAACTCCTAGACCGGGTGTTTTAAACTACAGACCAGTATTACAGTGTACCTTTTTTGAAGTCATTTTCCCCTACATTATCACCTTCAGGATAAACGTTGACGGTTCAACCGTAAATTACCTTGAAAAGTCCATTATAGTGTACCACTCTAACATGCCTGGCATTGAATCCCGGCCATAGTGATGATGGGGTTGGTAAACTGAGCTAAAGCATCAGAGATTATGTTCTGACTCCTTCTTCCTCCCCAGGTATGCCAGTGCCCTTAGTGGGGTGTTAGACGTAGACAGAGCTCTCCACTGTTCCTCCCTCAGAGACTTTGAAGAGACCCTGTTCTGCTCCGCACTGCGACCCAACATCCCCCACCACTCAACCAGTCACACACCGTCCCCAGGGGCCAGAACCGCCAGCGGGACACCAACCGCCAAACCAGGGGCTGCTGTACCCCCACTGAACACCCCCCATCTGACGGGACCCCACAACACCAAACTGGAGGCCATGTCTGGGGCCAAAACCGTCTCCCCCACCCTTATCTCCACTCCCAGGGTTCCAACCACCAGAGCAGGGGACACAGCACCCCACCAACACACCCCACACCACTCAACAGGACCCCTCCTGCCTGGGGCCTCCACACACATCCCTGGGGCCCCAGCCTCCACCTCTGGAGCCAGATCAGGTGCCACAGGGGCCACTGCTCCTCCACCCTCCCTTAGGGGAGCTGGGGTAGCAGGGGTATCAGGGGTAGGTGGGGTGGCAGCCTGGGTGCTGGGGGAGCGGGGTCGTCCTGCCAGGGACTGGGAGAGTTACTGGGAGAGGAACGAACCTCTGAGGGACGCAGACGAGGTGGCGGTTCCCGTGCTCTGCCTCTGTAGCCGTGACGACCCCCTCCTGCCGCCCGCCTCCACCCTGCCCCTCGCCCTTTTCCAAAACAACCCTTATTTCTTGCTGGCGCTGACGGAGACGGGCGGGCACTGTGGGTTTGGACTGGAGGAGGGAGGTAACTGGAGTAATGTGTCTGTGTTGGAGTACTTCAGGGTGGTGGCTGAGTTTCTGAAGGGGGAGGAGAGGAAGGGGACGAGGTGGGGGGGTGTAGGGGGGGTACGGGCATGGGCAGGCAGAGGGGCAGTACCATGCTACCCCCCCCGGAGGAAGAGGAGGGAGTCCATGATGAAGAGAGAGAGACCCAGCACACAGTCACACACACAGGAACACCTCAACGATGGAGGGGGAGGAGGAGGAAGAGGAGGGGAGGAGGGACCGTTTACCTGGCAGAGGTCCTACACGCGCTGAGAAAGAAGGAGAGGATGGAGGGGGAGGAGGAAGAGTGAAATGGGAGACACCCCAGAGAGCACTGATGAAAGAGAGAAAAGGAGGAAGATGAGCGGAGTACAGGGAAGAAAAAAATAATAATAATTAGCACATTTTTTAAGACGGGATTCAATCCGATCAGAGGTAGTTCCGCATTATAGCAAGCTTGCCATTTAAAGGTAATTTCCGATTGAGCTGACGTATGCAGTGTTTACCGTGAATGGGGTCTGAGGCGAATGCAGGAAAGTTGCCTTTAAAATTTGCATAGCTAACAAAGCGCGATCAAATGTAATCCTCTTGCCCTCCCTAGATGTGACTGAGGTTTAGACCACAGGAGGTTGGTGGCACCTTAATGGGGAGGACGGGCTCTTGGTAACGACTGGAGCGGAATAGTATCAAATACCTCAAACCTGTGGTTTCCATGGTTTCCACATTCGCGCCGTTCCGGTCATTATTATGAGCCGTCCTCCCCTGGTTTGGACACGTGCTTTTCTACAATGGACAAATTTGATGGCCAACCAAAGTTGAAAGAGCACAGTGAATCTGAATGTCCATTAATCTGGAAACCCAGAACCAAGTCTTGCGTGTGTGGCTGTGTTGGCCAGCTTCTTGGAGAACAGTCTGTTTATTGAATGGGTTATTGAGTGGTCTCCTCATGAGTCAGTGTTACTCAGAACAGGGGATGTGGGATGCATCCCAATTGGCACTCTATTCCCTATATAGTGCACTACTTTGGACCAAGGTGATATATTCCTTTATAGAGAATATGGTGCCATTTGGGATGCAGATGTGATCTTCAGTCATAGCAGGGGGGGGGGGGGGGGGGGGGGGGTGAGGTACATGTCACTTTCAGGACCCAGTCTACCAAAAACAATTAACGCATTGATCTATCTGTGATCTAACAGGCACTCTGTGAGCTTAGCTTACATAAGGAAACAGATGGGACTGGGAATGATTCTAGCATAGATATACACAGAATGGGTGGTAGAACTGATCTAGCTCTTAAATCTAGAACAGACACAGCACTTCATTGTTTATGACAAAGCCTCTGACAGAAGCATAGTCCAGCGTCTTTAAATGGGAATATCAGTTCTATGGTTTTGTATTTCTGTAAATATATTAAAGCTACAGTAGTATTACTTGTTTGCTTGTTATTTGTGTTCATGCTATAGTGCATCAAATCAAATCAAACTTTATTTGCCACATGCGCTGAATACAACAAGTGTAGACTTTACCGTGAGATGGTTATTTACAAGTCCTTAACCAACAGTGCAGTTCAAGAAGAAGAAAATATTTACCAAGTAGGCTAAAATAAAAAGTAACACAATAAGAATAACGAGGCTATATACAGGGGGCACCGGTACCAAGTCAGTGTTCAGAGGGTACAGGCTAGTTGAGGTAATCTGTACATGTAGGTGGGGGCGAAGTGACTATGCACAGATAATAAACAAACAGCGAGTAGCAGCAGGGTACAAAGGTGGGGGGGGGGGCTGTCAATGTAAATTGTCCGGTGGCGATTTTATGAATTGTTCATCAGATGTTATCTGGTAGTTCTCTGTATAAAGTACGTCTAGGCTGAATCACAGGTGACTAAACTAAACTAAAACGGCAGGTAGAATTAAAACAAACAAAGGAAAACCACAAAAGGCTGCCGGTCTTTGTTTTTGTATGTCTAGGCTGCTAAACAAACAGCCTGATGATCAGCGTAAACAGGATCAGAGTCCTCCTGATGTGTTTACAAGAGAAGAAGAACAGCCACCAAATACATCAGCCATTACAAGTGTTTCAAGGATACTCATGGTATACACCGTCCAACTAAACGCTTACTGGCTGGTTCCTTCTCTACAATGCAACAATGATACATAAGAATACGAACATAAAGTACATTTCCCAGTCGAGTAGAATAAACATTTTAGTATAATACAGGAAGAACAATATTTACACATGTATCAGAGAAAAGTGGTTTGGGGGGGGCAAGTGTTTAAGTTGTGCAGTATTAGCAATAGTAAATAAGAGTCTGGTAACAGCAATTGTGTAGCCTGAATGTATATGTATGTGTGTGTTTGGTTTTACTATCCTTGTGGGGACCAGAAGTACTCACAAGGACAGTAAAACAAGGAACATTTTGGACAAGTAGGGACCTCCTCCATATAGGTTGACTTTATTGGTTATCAGGCCTACAACTGACTGGTTGTAGGAAGTTGTATGTCGTGCAAAGCTACGCAGTCCTGGGTGAACAGGAAGTACAGCAGAGGGCCGAGGACACACCCCTGGGGGGCTCCTGTGTTAAGAGTCAGTCCTGGGTGAACAGGAAGTACAGCAGAGGGCCGAGGACACACCCCTGGGGGGCTCCTGTGTTAAGAGTCAGTCCTGGGTGAACAGGGAGTACAGCAGAGGGCCGAGGACACACCCCTGGGTCCTCAGAGTCAGTCAGGAGGTGTTGTTGCCAATCCTCACAACATGTGGTCTGCTCGTCAGGAAGTCCAGGATCCAGTTGCAGAGGGTGTTGTCCAGACCCAGGGTTCTGAGCTTGGTGCCGAGCTTGGAGGGAACAATAGTGTTGAATGCTGAACTGTAGTCAATGAACAGCAGTCTCACATAGGTGTTTCTCTTGTCCAGATGTGTTACGGCCATGTGAATAGCGATGGAAATGGCATCTTCCGTGGATCTGTTGGAGCGGTAGGCAAACTGGAGTGGGTCCGGTATGACTGGCATGCTGGCCTTGTGGGCCAGGACCAGCCTCTCGAAGCACTTCATGATGACCGGGACAAGTGTGACAGGGCGATAATCATTTCAGCATGTTACCCTGATTTTTTTTTTTGGGGGGGGGGGCTCTGGGACGATGGTGATCTCCTTGAAGCAAGTGGGGACTACAGCTTGGGACAGGGACAGGTTGAAGATGTCTGAGAATGCCATCTGGGTCAGCATTTTTGTTTGTTTGTTGAGTAATCACTCTTTTGAGAGTTTTCCTCAAGTCAGTCTCGGAGAGCGACAGCACCTGGTCGTCCAGAGCGGTGAGAGCCTTTCTGGATGGCTCGGTATCGTCTGCCTTGAAACGAGCATAGTGTTAAGCTCGTCTGGGAGGGAGGCACCACACGGCTTTTTTTTGATTTGTTGTCTGTAGTCCTTGCATAGCCAGGCTTGAGTTGTCAAACATCTATTCAAGTTTGTATATATTTAAATTTTTTATGGATTTGCGTAGCTCGTAACTGCCTTTTTGATATTGTAAGAAGAAATGATGCACCAATATTGAATTTTAAAAAGCCTGTTATATTAACTGAAGTGCCCTTTAAATATAGACTACATGGAAAATTCAATAAATATGAAACAAAGACTTGCTAAAGTGCCAAAATTCTGCGTTTATGAATATGTGCCTCCATCAACTCTGTGTCACTTCTAGGAAGATTTTATCCCACTTAACTCCAACATTTCTCTGTGTTTTTCATCATTTTATCCCACTTAACCCCAACATTTCACCATCATTGTAAAGTCCTAGTGATGTTGTTGCTTTGACAATAATCTGAAGATTATTATTTATTTAATATGATTAGTGATTCATTTACGTCTGTCCCTTAAGGTCAACCGTGAACCGACCTCTCGTTTTAATGTGGTGAAACAATTCCTTTTGAAATATTTTTTATCAAAAGAGACATTAAACATATAGGACAATCATAGTGTAAAAGCTGGTCAGTTTTCTGGTATTTTGTGGTGGAAAACTGAGTTGGTCGAGCTTTAACACGCCAAACCCATTAGACAGTCTAGAAATGTTTTAACAATTCTTTTTTTTTTAAGCTTGCCTTCAATTGCCCCTCCCTGTTGCACACAACAAGCTTCCACAAGGAGATTTATGGCTGATTTAAGATACAATTGTCAACGCTGTTACTTTATTTGGCATTTAATAGACGCTATAGTGAGAAACTAATGATATGGGAAAAAAATCCATCATTCATATCTCTATTCCTGTTTCCATTGATCATCCTTGAGATGTTTCTACAACTTGATTGGAGTCCACCTGTGATAAATTAAATTGTTAGGACATGATTTGGAAAGGCACACACCTGTCTTTACAAGGTCCCACAGTTGACGGAGCAAAAACCAAGCCATGAGGTCGAAGAATAGACAACCATCTCTGCAGCACTCCACCAATCAGGCATTTTATGGTAGAGTGGCCAGACGGTGGCCACTCCTCAGTAAAAGGCACAACAGCCCGCTTGGAGTTTGCCAAGAGGTACGTAAAGGACTCTGACCATGAGAAACAAGATTCTCTGGTCAAACCAAGATTGAACTCTTGGGAGTCACATTTGAAATTCACTGCTTGACTGAGGGACCTTACAGATAATTGTATGTGTAGGGTACAGAGATGAGGTAGTCATTCAGAAGCCATGTTAAACACTATTATTGCACACAGAGTGAGTCCATACAACTTATTATGTGATTTGTTAAGGAAATGTTTACTCCTGAACTTACTTAGGCTTACCATAACAAATGGGTTGAATACTTATTGAGTTAAGACATTTCAGCTTTTCATTTTATATTAATTTTGTAAGTCTAAAACATAATTCCACTTTGACATTATGGGGTATTGTGTTTAGGCCAGTGACAAAAAAACATCTACATTTCATCCATTTCAAATTCAAGCTGTAACACAACAACATTTGGGAAAAGTCAAGAGGTTGTGAATATTTTCAGAAGGCACATAACCAGGAGCCATAGCTCTGACGACCACAACCACATCAAACATACCTGCAGAGAGAGATGGAGAGAGGGAGGACAGAGGGAGAAGTGTAGATATAGAGGGAGGACAGAGTGAGAAGCGTAGATATAGAGGGAGGACAGAGTGAGAAGCGTAGATAGAGAGAGGGAGGACAGAGGGAGAAGCGTAGATAGAGAGAGGGAGGACAGAGAGAGAAGCGTAGATAGAGAGAGGGAGGACAGAGGGAGAAGCGTAGATAGAGAGAGGGAGGACAGAGAGAGAAGCGTAGATAGAGAGAGGGAGGACAGAGGGAGAAGCGTAGATAGAGAGAGGGAGGACAGAGAGAGAAGCGTAGATAGAGAGAGGGAGGACAGAGGGAGAAGCGTAGATAGAGAGAGGGAGGACAGAGAGAGAAGCGTAGATAGAGAGAGGGAGGACAGAGGGAGAAGCGTAGATAGAGAGAGGGAGGACAGAGGGAGGAGAGTAGATAGAGAGAGGGAGGACAGAGGGAGAAGCGTAGATAGAGAGAGGGAGGACAGAGGGAGGAGAGTAGATAGAGAGAGGGAGGACAGAGGGAGGAGAGTAGATAGAGAGAGGGAGGACAGAGGGAGAAGCGTAGATAGAGAGAGGGAGGACAGAGGGAGGAGAGTAGATAGAGAGAGGGAGGACAGAGGGAGGAGAGTAGATAGAGAGAGGGAGGACAGAGGGAGAAGCGTAGATAGAGAGAGGGAGGCAGAGGGAGAAGCGTAGATAGAGAGAGGGAGGACAGAGGGAGGAGAGTAGATAGAGAGAGGGAGGACAGAGGGAGAAGCGTAGATATAGAGGGAGGACAGAGGGAGAAGCGTAGATAGAGAGAGGGAGGACAGAGGGAGAAGCGTAGATAGAGAGAGGGAGGACAGAGGGAGAAGCGTAGATAGAGAGAGGGAGGACAGAGGGAGAAGCGTAGATAGAGAGAGGGAGGACAGAGGGAGGAGCGTAGATAGAGAGAGGGAGGACAGAGGGAGAAGCGTAGATAGAGAGAGGGAGGACAGAGGGAGGAGAGTAGATAGAGAGAGGGAGGACAGAGGGAGAAGAGTAGATAGAGGAGAGAAAAGTGTAGTTGGAAGTATAGTCCGCTTGTACCCACCATGGTCGTGGATTCAATGCCAACAGGGGACAAGTATGAAAATGGATACACTCACAAAAACTAAGTCACAAAAATGGTATATATACACCTTCATGTACATACAGTGCATTTGGAAAGTATTCAGAACCCTTGACTTTTTCCACATTTTGTTGAGTTACAGCCTTATTCTAAAAAAGAAATAAACAAATAAATATCATCAATCTACACACACGTTTTTAGAAATCCAATTCTTAACTGTAGATCTTCTCAAGGTCTGTCAGGTTGGATGGGGAGCGTTGCTGCACAGCTGTTTTCAGGTCTCTCCAGAGATGTTCGGTCTGGTCTCTGGCTGGGCCACTCAAGGACGTTCAGAAACTTGTCCCGAAGCCACTCCTGTGTTGTCTTGGCTGTGCGGTTAGAGTCGTTGTTCTTGGAAGGTGAACCTTCGCCCCTGTCTGAGAACCTGCTCCAGAGTGCTCAGGACTTCATCAAGGATCTCTCTGTACTTTGCTCCGTTCATCTTTGCCTCGATCCTGACTAGTCTCCCAGTCCCTGCCGCTGAAACACATCCCCCACAGCATGATGCTGCCACCACCATGCTTCACCGTAGGGATTGTGTCAGGTTTCCTTCCTCCAGATGTGATGCTTGGCATTCAGGCCAAAGAGTTCAATCTTGGTTTCATTAGACCAGAGAATCTTGTTTCTCATGGTCTGAGAGTCTTTTGGTGCCTTTTGGCAAACTCCAAGCGGGCTGTCATGTGCCTTATACTGAGGAGTGGCTTCCGTCTGGCCACTCTATCATAAAGGCCTGATTGGTGGAGTGCTGCAGAGATGGTTGTCCTTCTGGAAAGTTCCCCCATCTTCACAGAGGAACTCTAGAGCTCTGTCAGAGTGACCATTGGGTTCTTAGTCACCTCCCTGACTGTTGTAACTTTAATGGGTTACAGAGTTAATGTTTAAGTTAATTCATTGAGCTGTATCTAAAGATATTTTCATTAGAATTTGTGTGTTGGAGATTGAGAGAACTACATACATATTTTGTTGTATTGGTTAGTATTGGATTACGCTTTTGACTGCAAGTTCCAGAATGCCTTGCGACAGGAGGTAGAGAGAGATCGCGCCAGTTATGTCAAGTGATTATCCTGATTTTTTGCTAGCAACTTACTTTTATTGTTTGTAGAATCTAAAGTTGTTAAATGTAACGTGAACCAATGTTATTACTAAAATAAGCTTTCATTTCAAACCCAACATCCCGAGTCATTACTTTGAAGATAGTTATATTCTATACTGACCAAGGCCCTTCTCCCCCGATTGTTCAGTTTGGCCGGGCGGTCAGCTCTAGGAAGTCTTGGTGGTTACAAACTTCTTCTATTTAAGAATGACGGAGGCCACTGTGTTATTGGGGACCTTCAATGCTGCAGAAATGTTTTGGTACCCTTCCCCAGATCTGTGCCTCGATACAATCCAGTCTTGGGTGTCTACGGACAATTCCTTCGACCTCATGGCTTGGTTTTTGCTCTTTCCAAACTATGTCGAATTAATTCTATTTACCACCGGTGGAGTCCAATCAAGTTGTAGAAACATTTCAAGGATGATCAATTTAAACAGGATTCACCTGAGCTCAATTTCAAGTCTCATAGTAAAGGATCTGAATAGTTATTTAAAAAAGGTATTTGTTTATGTTTAATAAATGTGCAAACATTTCTAAAAACCTGTTTTCGCTTTATCATTATGGGGTATTGTATATAGATTGCTTAGGAAAAAGCATATTTTATTAATTTTAGAATAAGGCTGTAACGTAACAAAATGTGGGAAAAGTCAAGGGGTCTGAATACTTCCCGAAGGCCACTAGAGGTTTTTACAATTGACGACATCCGTAACTAGTCCAACATTTGGCAAAGTCTGATTTCTTATTGTCTTAACCCACCACCTCCACCACTATAAGCTGAGCTTCTAAGTCGGTTTTTCTTCACCTCACACATTGCGAACAAAGTCCTTTTTTATTTTTACATCCATTGCGAATGATGGTGCCTCAGTTAAAAAATGTAATAATTAAAACACTCCTGGCCTCAATAACCATCAAACCTCTGTGTGAAAGAGCAAAATATCAGGATCTGATGATCCCATATATCCAGCGAAGAAAAAAAACACAGCTCTCTGTCCCGAGGGGAAACTCCGAGGGCCTGGAATAGGCTTAGGGATACGTTGCAAATTCGCTAGCTACAACTTCAGGCCAGACCCAGTTGATGATTTCGCTAGCTACAACTTCAGGCCGGACCCAGTTGATGATTTCGCTAGCTACAACTTCAGGCCGGACCCAGTTGATGATTTCGCTAGCTACAACTTCAGGCCGGACCCAGTTGATGATTTCGCTAGCTACAACTTCAGGCCGGACCCAGTTGATGATTTCGCTAGCTACAACTTCAGGCCGGACCCAGTTGATGATTTCGCTAGCTACAACTTCAGGCCGGACCCAGTTGATGATTTGATACAATGTTACACTTCACTAGCAATAGCTCAAATCAAAAGGGAATGGCAGTGATGCGGAGTAGAGATACGAATGTGTTTGAAAGAAACAGAATTTTTAATCAGGATATTTTCCTACTGTTTTTATTTGGTTCGGCATTAAGCCTACAGGTATGTATTTTTACTGAGTTGATGATAGACAGCCTTATAGGCCTATAACTTCCATCTTTTCGTTCTATGCGCTCATTTCTTAGCCGCCAATGGATCACGGTGTATCAATGAGTCCGTAAAGCTGGTGCTCTCGTCCTTAGTTGAATTTTTATCATTTTACTTCAGATTTTTAAGATTAACCACGTGACAATTATTTAGAGAAAATAAAATGTTTATTTAAATGAAACTTTCACTAAAAAAAAAATGTGCATATAAAATTTTTTATCCTTAACTGTGATGCAGATTGGTAGAAATGGTAGATGCAGGCCCTGCATCCGTAACTAGCGGTTTCCCTGTTAGCAGGCAGGGGTTTTGCACGCGCATCGCCCTTGTGCCGCAATGTTTGCAAACACAGAAAGGGGCTTATAGGGAATGAAATGCCATTTCAGACATTCAACAGTGCAAGGTGCCATACCCGACCCACCATGTGATCTGATGGCGAAAAATTCCTGGTCATGTGTTTGGTTTATATATCTTCTTTAAATAAAGCTAGAAGGATTTGTATTCTTTCCACAATCATCTACTGTCATTGTCCTGCAGGGTTTTTGAATAAGCAGTATGCACGCACACACACACACACACGTAATCACGCTGTACCCACACTACACTCCGACAGGACTCAGAAGTACTAAAATGACTTTATTACAGTCGATTCTTTGTCCAGTAGCCCTCTTCCAACAAAAACAGTAATTACAAAACATTACATTTGTCCCCTAAAACTTTGTTTCTCAACTTCTTTTATACATTTTAAATCACTTTATTTTTCTGTAATTTATAGGTTTTCTTTTATGTAATCTTTCAGACATCTTTTTTTTGCACAATCTATACAGTTTAACATAGGTTACATGGGAATGGGTACTGTAACTCAACCTGGGAAAACAAAACAAATGAAGAGGAATACTGATCAAACAGACTGTACAGAGATGCAATCCTGCCACCCCAAGGATGAATCTCTTATTTAAATCTGACCATTCAAAGTAGATCTCATCATAATATGGCTAATCGAAATGAGATCAATCAATGTAGATAAAACCAACCATTAATCTCAATAAGATAAATAAAAACACCAACAGAAAATAAAAAAACATTAAAAGGGAGGAGGTGAAGGTAGAAGAGTTTGGGGAGAGACCTGAAGGTTATTTTCAGAAAGGATGAGTGTGAAAGAAAGAAGATTGAGAATAGTTCACAGGTCAGTGGAGAATCTGAACTGGTGGAGACAACGGAACTCAATGGGCTCCAACGGAATTCAATGGGCTCCAACGGAACTCAACGGGCTCCAACGGAACTCAACGGGCTCCAACGGAACTCAACGGGCTCCAACGGAACTCAACGGGCTCCAACGGAACTCAACGGGCTCCAACGGAACTCAACGGGCTCCAACGGAACTCAACGGGCTCCAACGGAACTCAACGGAACTCAATGGGCTCCAACGGAACTCAACGGGCTCCAACGGAACTCAACGGAACTCAATGGGCTCCAACGGAACTCAATGGGCTCCAACGGAACTCAATGGGCTCCAACGGAACTCAACGGGCTCCAACGGAACTCAACGGGCTCCAACGGAACTCAACGGCTCCAACGGAACTCAACGGAACTCAATGGGCTCCAACGGAACTCAATGGGCTCCAACGGAACTCAATGGGCTCCAACGGAACTCAATGGGCTCCAACGGAACTCAATAGAACCCAATAGAACTGCTCCAGAACCACACCTTTTGTGTGTACAAGGTATGTTGTTGACTATGTTTTCGTATTCATTGTCTTGTTTAATACCATTGTTAGAGACCGTGTCAGTTATCACAGTGGTTTGTGACTTCACAATACAAGCACTTCATTTGTCTTGACTTTGAATTGCTTTTCTTTGTTTTAAATTATTTTTTTATTCTAAATGTACAATATTAACATTTTATCCAATACATCCCACATGAAATCGACGTTAAATCGACTATATATATATATATATATATATATTTTATATATATATCATTATTTTACCACACCTCCCCCACCTTTATATATATATACACACATATACGCTCGTCACTTCTCCCCCACCTTATCACCTTTATATATATATACACTTTAATTCAGACATCAATATTCTCCTATACGCTCCTTCCCTGGGGGGTAGGTGGGTCTGTCTGAGGAGGGAATCGGAGGGTGGCCCGGTGGGGAGGAAGTGGTAGGGGGGCGGTAACGACAGGGGGTGAGCTTGAGCTGGGGGAGGGGGGCAGGAGCATTGCAGGGGCGACAGCAGCTTCGCCACCCACCCAAAACGACATTCAGCAGTCATAAACCAATACCTACAGTGTAATGTAACCAAACTCCATTATACTTCCACCATTCTATAACTTCCTCACTCTCTTTTCAAACATTCCGTAAAACCCCTCACTGCGAATTCTCTTCCTATTTAGTAATCCCAAAATCCTCACTTCCACCCATCTTCCTTAATCACTTTAACTTGGCCTGAACCTCCTATACTAGTTCTATACACCCCCCCCCCCTTTCATATCAGTCTGATTATCAACACCAGCAGGCCCATAGGTGGGGGGCCAGGGGGGGAGGGCTTGTTGAGGGGTGGAGATGAAAGGAAAAGGAGAGTGAGGAAAGGTAAGAGAGAGAGAGAGACAGAGAGATGGTGAAAAGGTGAGAGATGGTGAAAAGGTGAGAGATGGTGAAAAGGTGAGAGAGAAAGATGGTGAAAAGGTGAGAGAGAGATGGTGAAAAGGTGAGAGATGGTGAAAAGGTGAGAGAGATGGTGAAAAGGTAAAAGACAGAGAGAGATGGTGAAAAGGTGAGAGAGAGAGATGGTGAAAAGGTGAGAGAGAGATGGTGAAAAGGTGAGAGAGATGGTGAAAAGGTGAGAGAGAGATGGTGAAAAGGTGAGAGATGGTGAAAAGGTGAGAGAGAGAGATGGTGAAAAGGTGAGAGAGAGAGATGGTGAAAAGGTGAGAGATGGTGAAAAGGTGAGAGAGAGAGATGGTGAAAAGGTGAGAGAGAGAGAGATGGTGAATTTGGATAATTTGAGATCCATTATGGTAAAGTGTGTGTTGTTGATGTGGACATTAAAGAAGTGTGTGTTGTTGATGTGGACATTAAAGAAGTGTGTACAGTAACTGCTAGTATCCCTGTAAAGTCACACGACCGTGGCAAAGTGCTGTTGCCATGGGATCAAAATGCCCGCCCAGACCAGAGACTGACAGGGACGTGGACCTATGAGAGCAGAGCATCGCACAGACTGACCATCCTATTGGCTATAACTGACACACAGGAAGCTGTGGAAATTAACAGTGAACCCTGAGAAGCCTGTAGGCCTTTTGGCTGACACCTACGTAGACAGAGGGCCATGATTTAAACCAAATGTTTAGTGCTGGGTTGGAACAAAAGCCTGCACTGACCACTTCTGGCCAACATGGATATTATAGAGAAGGGCCTCTTCTCTTTGGCATCTCTACATGAGTGGGTTTCCGTTACAGCCACTCAGTTTAGGACAAGCATAGAACTCAATAACACACTTCACCAGTCTGTCTGTATCTCAAATTGCACCCTATTCATTCCTCCATGTAGTGCACTAGTACAACTACTCCCTATTAAAACAGACGTTCTGATATCCTGTTAGTTCTGTATCTCCTTCCTTCCTCCACTGACTGACAACCTTCCTACAACGTTCCTCTTCCTACGTCGTTTCTGTGTCGCATTTAAAAAATAAAAATAAAAACCTGTTTCAGGAAATCTCAAAATGTGTTTGATCTCACTGTTGGCAACTGTAATAGATATTCAGCCTCAAAACAAATAGTAACCCAGAAGTATGTGGTGTTTTATCAGTGGTCACTCTCCTGCCGTACCATTGCTATAAGGAGTTTATTAGCATCGTGACATGTGTGACTGCATTATCTTCTATCAATGACAACTTCCTGTGTTACTGTGTTAGACCATCTTAAATTAATGGATTGGCAAAAGGTAAAATGCTTTAAACGGGCTTGTTTAAAGTGACTACGAGTGTATAGGTCTATGGCAAACAGACTACGAGTGTGTAGGTCTATGGCAAACAGACTACGAGTGTGTAGGTCTATGGCAAACAGACTACGAGTGTGTAGGTCTATGGCAAACAGACTACGTGTGTAGGTCTATGGCAAACAGACTACGAGTGTGTAGGTCTATGGCAAACAGACTACGAGTGTGTAGGTCTATGGCAAACAGACTACGAGTGTGTAGGTCTATGGCAAACAACATGAGGAGACTGGCACGGTTTGACATTATTAGACTATGGCACATCTACATTATAACATGGCTGGGTTACTGTATTCCAACATGGCTGGGTTACTGTATTCCAACATGGCTGGGTTACTGTATTCCAACATGGCTGGGTTACTGTATTCCAACATGGCTGGGTTACTGTATTCCAACATGGCTGGGTTACTGTATTCCAACATGGCTGGGTTACTGTATTCCAACATGGCTGGGTTACTGTATTCTAACATGTAACATGGCTGGGTTACTGTATTCTAACATGGCTGGGTTACTGTATTCCACTGTCTCCTGTCAGTCTATACTATCAGTATTGAAGAGAAGATGAGAGAGAGGAAGAGAGAGAGGAACAGATTGGGGAGGAAGGGATACTGGTTTCCCCTATGACCCCGAACCTAGGGTGCTGTTTTCAATGTGTATGCTAGCCGTGTGCGTGCGCAAGTTGTGTGTGTGTGTGTGTAAGTGTGTGTGTGCACATGTTTGTACGTTTGTGGAAGACCAGCATCCCTGTGTGATTATGGTTTGGTCAGGTGCATTTTAATATTTATTTATCCTTTATTTAACTAGGCAAGTCAGTTAAGAACAAATTCTTATTTACAATGACGGCCTACCGGGGAACAGTTAACTGCCTTGTTCAGGGGCAGAACGACAGATTGTTTTACCTTGTCAGCTCGGGGATTCGATCCAGCAACCTTTCGGTTACTGGCCCAACGCTCTAACCACTAGGCTACCTGCCGCCCCCAAATCACAAGTGTGTGTCTTCAGTGTGTGTGTGTGTGTCTTCAGTGTGTGTGTGTGTGTGTGTCTTCAGTGTGTGTGTGTGTGTGTGTGTGTGTCTTCAGTGTGTTGTGTGTGTGTGTGTGTCTTCAGTGTGTGTGTGTGTTTGTGTGTGTGTCTTCAGGTGTGTGGTGTGTGTGGTGTGTGTGGTCTTCAGTGTGTGTGTGTGTGTCTTCAGTGTGTGTGTGTCTTCTGTGTGTGTGTGTGTCTTCAGTGTGTGTGTGTGTGTGTGTGTGTCTTCAGTGTGTGTGTGTGTGTGTGTGTGTGTGTGTCTTCAGTGTGTGTGTGTGTGTCTTCAGTGTGTGTGTGTCTTCAGTGTGTGTGTGTGTGTGTGTGTGTGTGTGTGTCTCTTCAGTGTGTGTGTGTGTGTGTGTGTCTTTCAGTGTGTGTGTGTGTGTCTTCAGTGTGTGTGTGTGTGTGTGTGTGTGTCTTCAGTGTGTGTGTGTCTTCAGTGTGTGTGTGTGTGTGTGTGTGTGTGTGTGTCTTCAGTGTGTGTGTCTTCAGTGTGTGTGTGTGTGTGTGTGTGTGTGTGTCTTCAGTGTGTGTGTCTTCAGTGTGTGTGTGTGTGTTCAGTGTGTGTGTGTGTGTGTGTGTGTCTTCAGTGTGTGTGTGTGTGTCTTCAGTGTGTGTGTGTGTGTGTGTGTGTCTTCAGTGTGTGTGTGTGTCTTCAGTGTGTGTGTGTGTGTGTGTGTGTGTGTCTTCAGTGTGTGTGTGTGTGTGTGTGTCTTCAGTGTGTGTGTGTGTGTGTCTTCAGTGTGTGTGTGTGTGTGTGTGTGTGTGTGTGTGTCTTCAGTGTGTGGTGTGTGTGTGTGTGTGTGTGTGTGTGTCTTCAGTGTGTGTGTGTCTTCAGTGTGTGTGTGTGTGTGTGTGTGTCTTCAGTGTGTGTGTGTGTCTTCAGTGTGTGTGTGTGTGTGTGTCTTCAGTGTGTGTGTGTCTTCAGTGTGTGTGTGTCTTCAGTGTGTGTGTGTGTGTGTGTGTGTGTCTTCAGTGTGTGTGTGTGTGTGTGTGTGTGTGTGTCTTCAGTGTGTGTGTGTGTGTGTGTGTGTGTGTGTGTGTCTTCAGTGTGTGTGTGTCTTCAGTGTGTGTATCTAGGTGTATGACAGGTGTGTCTTCAGTGTGTGTGTGTCTTCAGTGTGTGTGTGTCTTCAGTGTGTGTGTGTGTGTCTTCAGTGTGTGTGTGTGTGTGTCTTCAGTGTGTGTGTGTGTGTGTGTGTGTCTTCAGTGTGTGTGTGTGTGTGTGTCTTCAGTGTGTGTGTGTGTGTGTCTTCAGTGTGTGTGTTTCTTCAGTGTGTGTGTCTTCAGTGTGTGTGTGTCTTCAGTGTGTGTGTGTGTGTGTGTCTTCAGTGTGTGTGTGTGTGTCTTCAGTGTGTGTGTGTGTGTGTCTTCAGTGTGTGTGTGTGTGTGTCTTCAGTGTGTGTGTGTGTGTGTCTTCAGTGTGTGTGTGTCTTCAGTGTGTGTGTGTGTCTTCAGTGTGTGTGTGTGTGTGTGTGTGTCTTCAGTGTGTGTGTGTGTGTGTGTGTGTGTGTGTGTGTCTTCAGTGTGTGTCTTCAGTGTGTGTATCTAGGTGTAGGACAGGTGTGTGTGTGTGTGTATCTAGGTGTATGACAGGTGTGTGTGTGTGTATGTATCTAGGTGTATGACAGGTGTGTGTGTGTGTATGTATCTAGGTGTATGACAGGTGTGTGTGTGTGTCTTCAGTATGTGTGTGTCTTCCGTGTGTGTGTGTGTGTGTGTGTGTGTGTGTGTGTGTGTGTGTGTGTGTGTGTATCTAGGTGTATGACAGGTGTGATCCGTTGGAGATCTGGGAGGTGATGCTGGCGCTCCTGCTCATGCCCTGTTCGCTCCGCCCACCTCCCGACGTCGACGCCCTCCTCATAACCTGGGGGCTGTTCCTGACCCCGCCCACGCCCCCCCCACTCCCCCTCTGACTCCCCCCTCCAGAGGGCTGGTGCAGGCTCCAGGGAGGGGGGCCCCCAGCCAGCACAGGGTGACCCCACGGCTGCTGGGAGCTCGACCCCCCCTGGTGATGGCTGTGACCGTGCTGAGACTCTCCAGATCCCCCCGGGCTGCCGTGTGCGTCTGAGCCCTGCAGGTTGGACAGGACCACGTTGCTGAACCCAAGTCTCATGGACTCTGAGTCGAAAGCCTCCATCTCTCTGGCCTGGCGCTCCAACAGAGACCTGATCCGCTCCACACGCTCGTTCTGCAGAGACAACATCTCCTCTTCAATCTGGAGACACACACACACACACAGTCAGATACACACACGAACACACACACACCGAGAGAGATGGGAGGGGGGGAGAAACAGTCAGATACACACACGAACACACACACACCGAGAGAGATGGGAGGGGGGAGAAACAGTCAGATACACATACGAACACACACACTGCCCTCCCCCACCTCTCTACTCCCTCCCCTCCCTCCCCTCCAGTCTCTCTACCTTGTGTTCCAGTAGAGCCCTGCGGAGCGACACTCTCTACTCCCTCCCCTCCAGTCACTCTACCTTGTGTTCCAGTAGAGCCCTGCGGAGCGACACTCTCTACTCCCTCCCCTCCAGTCACTCTACCTTGTGTTCCAGTAGAGCCCTGCGGAGCGACACTCTCTACTCCCTCCCCTCCCTCCCCTCCAGTCCCTCTACCTTGTGTTCCAGCAGAGCCCTGCGGAGCGACACTCTCTACTCCCTCCCCTCCAGTCTCTCTACCTTGTGTTCCAGTAGAGCCCTGCGGAGCGACACTCTCTACTCCCTCCCCTCCCTCCCCTCCAGTCCCTCTACCTTGTGTTCCAGCAGAGCCCTGCGGAGCGACTCTCTCTACTCCCTCCCCTCCAGTCCCTCTACCTTGTGTTCCAGTAGAGCCCTGCGGAGCGACACTCTCTACTCCCTCCCCTCCAGTCCCGCTACCTTGTGTTCCAGTAGAGCCCTGCGGAGCGACACTCTCTACTCCCTCCCCTCCAGTCCCTCTACCTTGTGTTCCAGCAGAGCGACACTCTCTGCTCCCTCCCCTCCAGTCCCTCTACCTTGTGTTCCAGCAGAGCCCTGCGGAGCGACTCTCTCTACTCCCTCCCCTCCAGTCCCTCTACCTTGTGTTCCAGTAGAGCCCTGCGGAGCGACACTCTACTCCCTCCCCTCCCTCCCCTCCAGTCCCTCTACCTTGTGTTCCAGTAGAGCCCTGCGGAGCGACACTCTCTACTCCCTCCCCTCCCTCCCCTCCAGTCCCTCTACCTTGTGTTCCAGCAGAGCCCTGCGGAGCGACACTCTCTGCTCCCTCCCCTCCAGTCCCTCTACCTTGTGTTCCAGCAGAGCCCTGCGGAGCGACTCTCTCTACTCCCTCCCCTCCAGTCCCTCTACCTTGTGTTCCAGTAGAGCCCTGCGGAGCGACACTCTCTACTCCCTCCCCTCCAGTCCCTCTACCTTGTGTTCCAGTAGAGCCCTGCGGAGCGACACTCTCTACTCCCTCCCCTCCCTCCCCTCCAGTCCCTCTACCTTGTGTTCCAGCAGAGCCCTGCGGAGCGACACTCTCTACTCCCTCCCCTCCAGTCCCTCTACCTTGTGTTCCAGCAGAGCCCTGCGGAGCGACACTCTCTACTCCCTCCCCTCCAGTCTCTCTACCTTGTGTTCCAGCAGAGCCCTGCGGAGCGACTCTCTACTCCCTCCCCTCCAGTCCCTCTACCTTGTGTTCCAGTAGAGCCCTGCGGAGCGACACTCTACTCCCTCCCCTCCCTCCCCTCCAGTCCCTCTACCTTGTGTTCCAGTAGAGCCCTGCGGAGCGACACTCTCTACTCCCTCCCCTCCCTCCCCTCCAGTCCCTCTACCTTGTGTTCCAGTAGAGCCCTGCGGAGCGACACTCTCTACTCCCTCCCCTCCCTCCCCTCCAGTCCCTCTACCTTGTGTTCCAGCAGAGCCCTGCGGAGCGACACTCTCTACTCCCTCCCCTCCAGTCCCTCTACCTTGTGTTCCAGCAGAGCCCTGCGGAGCGACACTCTCTACTCCCTCCCCTCCAGTCCCTCTACCTTGTGTTCCAGTAGAGCCCTGCGGAGCGACACTCTCTGCTCCCTCCCCTCCAGTCCCTCTACCTTGTGTTCCAGCAGAGCCCTGCGGAGCGACACTCTCTACTCCCTCCCCTCCCTCCCCTCCAGTCCCTCTACCTTGTGTTCCAGCAGAGCCCTGCGGAGCGACACTCTCTACTCCCTCCCCTCCCTCCCCTCCAGTCCCTCTACCTTGTGTTCCAGCAGAGCCCTGCGGAGCGACACTCTCTACTCCCTCCCCTCCAGTCCCTCTACCTTGTGTTCCAGTAGAGCCCTGCGGAGCGACACTCTCTGCTCCCTCCCCTCCAGTCCCTCTACCTTGTGTTCCAGTAGAGCCCTGCGGAGCGACACTCTCTACTCCCTCCCCTCCAGTCCCTCTACCTTGTGTTCCAGCAGAGCCCTGCGGAGCGACACTCTCTACTCCCTCCCCTCCAGTCCCTCTACCTTGTGTTCCAGCAGAGCCCTGCGGAGCGACACTCTCTACTCCCTCCCCTCCAGTCCCTCTACCTTGTGTTCCAGTAGAGCCCTGCGGAGCGACACTCTCTGCTCCCTCCCCTCCAGTCCCTCTACCTTGTGTTCCAGCAGAGCCCTGCGGAGCGACACTCTCTACTCCCTCCCCTCCCTCCCCTCCAGTCCCTCTACCTTGTGTTCCAGCAGAGCCCTGCGGAGCGACACTCTCTACTCCCTCCCCTCCAGTCCCTCTACCTTGTGTTCCAGTAGAGCCCTGCGGAGCGACACTCTCTACTCCCTCCCCTCCAGTCCCTCTACCTTGTGTTCCAGTAGAGCCCTGCGGAGCGACACTCTCTGCTCCCTCCCCTCCAGTCCCTCTACCTTGTGTTCCAGTAGAGCCCTGCGGAGCGACACTCTACTCCCTCCCCTCCCTCCCCTCCAGTCCCTCTACCTTGTGTTCCAGTAGGGCCCTGCGGAGCGACACTCTCTACTCCCTCCCCTCCCCTCCAGTCCCTCTACCTTGTGTTCCAGTAGAGCCCTGCGGAGCGACACTCTCTACTCCCTCCCCTCCCTCCCCTCCAGTCCCTCTACCTTGTGTTCCAGCAGAGCCCTGCGGAGCGACACTCTCTACTCCCTCCCCTCCAGTCCCTCTACCTTGTGTTCCAGCAGAGCCCTGCGGAGCGACACTCTCTACTCCCTCCCCTCCAGTCCCTCTACCTTGTGTTCCAGTAGAGCCCTGCGGAGCGACACTCTCTGCTCCCTCCCCTCCAGTCCCTCTACCTTGTGTGCCAGTAGAGCCCTGCGGAGCGACACTCTCTACTCCCTCCCCTCCCTCCCCTCCAGTCCCTCTACCTTGTGTTCCAGCAGAGCCCTGCGGAGCGACACTCTCTACTCCCTCCCCTCCAGTCTCTCTACCTTGTGTTCCAGCAGAGCCCTGCGGAGCGACTCTCTCTACTCCCTCCCCTCCAGTCCCTCTACCTTGTGTTCCAGTAGAGCCCTGCGGAGCGACACTCTACTCCCTCCCCTCCAGTCCCTCTACCTTGTGTTCCAGTAGAGCCCTGCGGAGCGACACTCTCTACTCCCTCCCCTCCCTCCCCTCCAGTCCCTCTACCTTGTGTTCCAGCAGAGCCCTGCGGAGCGACACTCTCTACTCCCTCCCCTCCAGTCCCTCTACCTTGTGTTCCAGCAGAGCCCTGCGGAGCGACACTCTCTACTCCCTCCCCTCCAGTCCCTCTACCTTGTGTTCCAGTAGAGCCCTGCGGAGCGACACTCTCTGCTCCCTCCCCTCCAGTCCCTCTACCTTGTGTTCCAGTAGAGCCCTGCGGAGCGACACTCTCTGCTCCCTCCCCTCCAGTCCCTCTACCTTGTGTTCCAGCAGAGCCCTGCGGAGCGACACTCTCTACTCCCTCCCCTCCAGTCCCTCTACCTTGTGTTCCAGCAGAGCCCTGCGGAGCGACACTCTCTACTCCCTCCCCTCCAGTCCCTCTACCTTGTGTTCCAGTAGAGCCCTGCGGAGCGACACTCTCTGCTCCCTCCCCTCCAGTCCCTCTACCTTGTGTTCCAGTAGAGCCCTGCGGAGCGACACTCTCTACTCCCTCCCCTCCCTCCCCTCCAGTCCCTCTACCTTGTGTTCCAGCAGAGCCCTGCGGAGCGACACTCTCTACTCCCTCCCCTCCAGTCCCTCTACCTTGTGTTCCAGCAGCGCCCTGCGGAGCGACACTCTCTACTTCCCTCCCCTCCAGTCCCTCTACCTTGTGTTCCAGTAGAGCCCTGCGGAGCGACACTCTACTCCCTCCCCTCCCTCCCCTCCAGTCCCTCTACCTTGTGTTCCAGTAGAGCCCTGCGGAGCGACACTCTCTACTCCCTCCCCTCCAGTCCCTCTACCTTGTGTTCCAGCAGAGCCCTGCGGAGCGACACTCTCTACTCCCTCCCCTCCAGTCCCTCTACCTTGTGTTCCAGCAGAGCCCTGCGGAGCGACACTCTCTACTCCCTCCCCTCCAGTCCCTCTACCTTGTGTTCCAGTAGAGCCCTGCGGAGCGACACTCTCTGCTCCCTCCCCTCCAGTCCCTCTACCTTGTGTTCCAGTAGAGCCTGCGGAGCGACACTCTCTGCTCCTCCCCTCCAGTCCCTCTACCTTGTGTTCCAGTAGAGCCCTGCGGAGCGACACTCTCTACTCCCTCCCCTCCCTCCCCTCCAGTCCCTCTACCTTGTGTTCCAGCAGAGCCCTGCGGAGCGACACTCTCTGCTCCAGGTCCTTCCTCTCTCTGTCGTGCTGGGCGTCTGTCTGCATCTTGATTTTACTCTGGTAGGCGTTCAGCAGCTCCAACTCCTGCTGCAGCTGCTGCCTCAGCACCTGACACTCCCCTTCCTGGGCCTCGTCCAAACGCAGCTGGAGAGGGACAGAGGGATGAAATAGAGAGGCAGGGGTGGGAAGAGAGGGAGGGAGGGAATAGAGAGGCAGGGGGAGGGAAGAGAGGGAGGGAGGGAATAGAGAGGCAGGGGGAGGGAGGGATTGAGCCTGTTTGCCTGTGTGTGGTATCAGAGT